>NC_092128.1:44433495-44645995 GCF_043159975.1 Macaca nemestrina
TGATATATTTAGACTACTTATATATAACGAATTAACCCTTTTAGAACACACAGAAATCTCATTTGAAATAAGAATGTCAAAAGTCTAAGTTTGATGACCTTCATCCACGTTGACCTTTACCTTTTAAGCTGGGCGTGGAACAAATGTCTAGAGCATATAAATCCTCACCCCATTCATCAGGAAAATAAATATCATTGATGTTATTCTTAGTGATAATTTTGTGAATTATGCAGAAATGTTCTATAGGTTGCCATTTCTTATAGCCATTCTCAATAAAAGTGAAGGACACATTAAATTTGGTTCCTATAAGGTAATTCTACAAATTAGAGCGTTCTAAAGAAACAAGTAGATATTTTGCTCTTCAAACCAGCTGGTTCCAAATACAAAACCATGCCCACAGGGATTCTAATTCAACGGATATAAGATGGAGTCTGAGCAAATTGTCTTTTAACAACGTTTTAGGTAATCCTAATGAAAGAATAGGTTTAGTAATCACTGTCTTTGACTAAAGCTCCTCAGTATACATTGTTTCACTAGGCTGATATTCTACTATTCATATTTTGGCATATTCTTCTGTTCTTTTTTTCCTGAGGCATAGATTATATTTTACCTAATCACCATCACAGTGTGATTAATTTTCTTTTCTATGTATTTTCTTTTTTGAAGTTAAAATGCACCAATTTTTAATATTCTCAAAACTGTAAGTCAGTTTATACATCAAAAGGCAATATATGTAAGTGATTTACTAAATAAAAATTACATTTATAAACTAAAACATATAAGGGTGGTACCAAGTTGCAATAAACTATATTAACTAAGACATAATAGTTTGAGATTTTTTAGATTAATGAAAATTCTGAAAACGATAGTCAGTTAAATTTTTTTTTTTTTTTTTTTTTTTTTGAGACAAAGTCTCACTCTGTCACTCAGGCTGGAGTGCAGTAGCGCAATCTAGGCTCACTGCAAGCTCCAAGCTCCACCTCCCGGGTTCATGCCATTCTCCTGCCTCAGCCTGCCAAGTAGCTGAGACTATAGGTGCCTGCTACCATGGCCAGCTAATTTTTTGTATTTTTTATTAGAGACAGGGTTTCACCATGTTAGCCAGGATGGTCTCGATCTCCTGACCTCATGATCCGCCTGCCTCGGCCTCCCAAAGCACTGGGATTACAGGCATGAGCCACCACGCGTGGCCCATTTAAAGATTTTTTAAGAAGCTTACCAAATTAAATAAAGAGACAGAATTCCAACTGCTTTTCTGTATTGTAGGTGAAAGAAGTTTTAGACTGACCATAAAGACTTAGCAAACACAATTCACAAATATGAGAAAGTGATTGGTCATCTTTTACAGAAATGCTGAAGTGGGATGGCTAAGGAGTTCTATGTTGGGAACAAATTTAAATACTAAAGAGAATAGGGAAGATGTGATCGTAAGTCTTTTTTTCTTACCTAATACTATAAAATAATTATTCCATATTTTATAAGGAAACAACTATTCTTCCATTTTATTACAATCTGTATAAATACGATTTGTTAAATTTAATTCCTAAACAACTGGAGAAAACACTATTGCTTGTTCCATCACATATTTCAATTGATTAGTTACCAGCCACTAAAATGAGTGCTGTCTAAAATGAATGTGGTTAATATGAGGAGAAAAGACCTCTTAAATTACTGTAAGATATTTCAGATGGTGGTAGGTTCCTTGAACCGACTACTGTTTACAGAATTTTTTTTGAAGCAGGAACAGAGACAGAAACACCAGGATGAGACATTCAGCTAGGCTTTTATATGACTTTTACAACAAATAAGAAACCCGGGACAGAGCACTGTTCGCCTCCTCCCCCACCACCCACCACCTATCCCCACCCCTGCCACTGGAACACCAACTTTTAACTGCTGTCTATACACAAAAAAGCACCATCACCAAAAGCATAAATCATGTACCAGCTAGGCCACAGTGAGGTAGAGTTATAAGCAGGCTCTTGGGGTCCCTGAATCCAAGCCTAGGATCTCAGACAGTATTTCAGGGCCTGCCCTGGGCCAGGGTGGAGCCCACTGCCCTGAAGAGTGAGGCCCAGGCCTGGCAGCATTCAATCCAAGCTGATGGAAGAGCCCTTGAGCTTTAAGCAAACATTGACAGTGGCCTGGCAGAACCCCTTGTGGATTGATGGTGGTGGAGGTGGCCACAGGGAGAGACTCTTCTGCTCATGGAAAGGGGAGGAAAGAGTGGGAAGGGCTTTGCATTATGGTTTGAGTGCCAGCTTAGCTACAGTAGAATAGAACATCAGGTAAATTGCTAAAGTTTTTGACTCCAATTCCTGGCTCTCAGACAGTATCTCTGGACAGACTCAGGACTAGGGGATCTCGCCATTATAAAGGAAAGGGCCTTGGGCAGGGCCCAGTACTGTACTGCTTCAGGTCTGACCCAGAGCAGTCCCAGTGGTGATGGCCACAGGGGTGCTTGCATCACCACACCCTCAGTTCCAGGTGGCTCATCACAGAGAAAGAGACTCCATATGTTTGGGAAAAAGTAAGAGAAAAGAATAAGAGTCTCTACCTAGTAATCCAGACACTTCTTCCAGGTCTTATCCAAGACCACCAAAGCAGTACCTCTTCAAGTCTGCAAAAACCATAGCGTTATTAGGCTTGGATTTGTCTATGTGGAAAGCCTTCCTAAAAAGGACAGGCACAAACAAGTCCAAACTGTGAAGACTACAAGAAATAGCTAACTCTTCAATGCCCAGACACTGAAAAACATCTATAAGCATCAGCAACACCCAGGAAAACATGACCTCACCAAATGAACTGAATAAAGCACCAAGGACCAATCCTGGACAAACAGATATGTGACATTTCAGACAGAGAATTCAAAATAGTTGTTTTGAAGAAACTCAAAAAAATTCAAGATAATACAGAGAAGGAATTCAGAATTGTGTCAGATAAATTTAACAAAGAGACTGAATTAATTCAAAAGAATCAAGCAGAAATTACAGAGTTGAAAAAATGCAATTGACATGCTAAACAATGAGTTGGAGTCTCTTAATAGCAGAACCAATTAGAGAAGAAAGAATTAGTGAACCTGAAGACAGGCTATTTGAAAATACACAGTCAGAGAAGACAAAAGAAAAAAGAATTTAAAAACATGAAGCACAACTCAAGATCTCAAAAATAGCCTAAAAAGGGCAAATATAAAAGTTATTGGATTTAAAAGGGAAGTAGAGGAAGAGATAAGGGTGGAAAGTATATTCAAAGGGCTAATAAGAAATAAATTCCCAAACCTAGAGAAAGACATTCAAGTACAAGAAGCCTATAGAACAGCAAGTAGATTTTACCCAGAGAAGTCTACCTCAAGGCATTTATGAATCAAACTCCCAAAGATCAAGGATAAAGAAAGGATGCTAAAAGCAGCAAGAGAAAAGAAACAAGTAACATACAGTGGAGCACCAGTATGTCTGGCAGCAGACTTGTCAGTGGAAGCTTTACAGGCCAGGAGAGAGTGACAGGACATATTTAAAGTGCTGGAAAAACAAAAAAAACAAAAAAACAAAAAACCACACTTCTACCCTAGAATAATATATCTAGTGAAATCCATTAAACTTGAAGAAGAAATAAAAAACTTTCCAGATAAACAAAAGCTGAGGGATTTTATCAACACCAGACCTGTCCTGCAAGAAATGTTAAAGGGAGTTCTTCAGCCTGAAAGAAAAGGATCTTAGTGAGCAAGAAGAAATAATCTAAAGGTATAAAACTCATTGGTAATAGTAAGCACACAGAAAAACACAGAATAGTATAACAATGTAATTGTGGTGCAGAAACTTTACTTGACTTAAGTACAAAGGCTAAATGATGATCCAATCAAAAATAACAACTACAACAACTTGTCATGACATAGACAGTACAATAAGACATAAAGAGAGACAAAAAAAAGTTAAAAAGTGGGGTGGGGACTGAGTTAAAGTATAGAGTTTATATTAGTTCTCTTTGCATGTTTGTTTATGCAACCAGTGTTATCAGTTTAAAATAATGGATTATAAGATAGTATTTGCAAGCCTCATGGTGACCTCAAATTGAAAAATATACAACGGGTACTCAAAATCAAGAAATTAAAGCCTACTACCAGAGAAAACCACCCTCACTAAAAAAGAGGACAGGAAAGAAGGAAGAGAAGACTGCAAAACCACCAGAAAACAAATAACAAAATGACAGAAGTCCCTACTTACCTTGAATGTAAATGGACTAAACTCTCCAATTAAAAGACATGGAGTGGTTGAATGGATTAAAAAAAAAAAAAAAAAAAAAAAAAACAGGACCCAGTGATTTGTTGCCTACAAGAAACACACTTCACCTTTAAGGACACACATAGACCAAAAATAACAAGCTGGAAGAAAATATTCCACATAAATGGAAACCAAAACAGAGCAGAAGTAGCTATACTTAAATGAAACAAAATAGATTTTAAGACAAAAACTATAAAAAGAGACCAAGAATATCATTATATAATGATAAAGGGGTCAATTCAGCAAGAAGATATAGCAATTTTAAATATATACGCACCCAACACTGGCACACCCAGATACACAAAGCAAATGTTATCTCTCCTAAACAGGAAGATAGACACCAATACAATAATAGCTGCATACTTCAACACCCCACTTTCAGCATTGGACAGATCTCCCAAACAGAAAATCAACAAAGAAACATTAATCTGTACTAAGGAACAGATGGACCTAATAGATGTTTATAGAACATCTCATCCAATGGCTACAGAATACACATTTTTCTCCTCAGTACATGGTTCATTCTCATGAATAAAGTATATGTTAGGTCACAAAACAAGTCCTAAAATATTCAAAATAGGCCGGGCACGGTGGCTCATGCCTGTAATCCCAGCACTTTGGGAGGCTGAGGCGGGTGGATCACAAGGTCAGGAGATCGAGATCATCCTGGCTAACACGGTGAAACACCGTCTCCACAAAAAATACAAAAAATTAGCTGGGGCGTGGTGGCGGGCGCCTGTAGTCCCAGCTACTTGGGAGGCTGAGGCAGGAGAATGGCGTGAACCTGGGAGGCGGAGTTTGCAGTGAGTCGAGATTGTGCCACTGCACTCCAGCCTGGGCAACAGAATGAGACTCCATCTCAAAAAACAAAACAAAACAAAACAAAACAAATATTCAAAATAGTTGAAATAACACCATCTTCTCTGACCACAATAGACTAAAACTACAAGTCAATAACAAGAAGAATTTTGGAAACCATAAAAACACAAGGAAATTAAACAATATGCTCCTGAATGACTAATGGATCAAGGAAAAAATAAAGAAGGACATTGAAAAATTTCTTGAAAAAAATCATAATGGGAACACAACATACGAAAACCTGTTGGATACAGGGAAAACCATATGAAGAGGGAAATGTATAGCTGCAAGTGCTTATGTCAGAAAAGAAGAAAAGCTTCTGATAAATAATCTAATGATGCATCTTAAAGTAATAGGAAAGCAAGAGAAAACCAAACCCAAAATTAGTAGGAGAAAATAAACAATAAAGATCAGAGCAGAAATAAATGAATTTGAAATGAAGATAACAATACAAAAGATCAATGAAACAAAAATTGTTTTTTTTTAAAGATAAACAAAATTCACACACCTTTATCCAGACTAAGAAAAAAGGAGAGAAGACCCAAATAAATAAAATCAGAGATGAAAAAGGAGACATTACAACTGATACTGCAGAAATTCAAAGGATCATTAGTGGCAACTATGAGCAACTGTATGCCAATAAACTGGAATTTTTTTTTAATGGATAAATTCCTAGACATATAAAACCTACCAAGACTGAACCTTGAAGAAATATAAAACCTCAATGGACCAGTAACAATGACCAAGATTGAAGCTGTAATAAAAGGTTTACTAGTAGAGAAAAGCCTGGGACCCAATGGATTCACTGCTGAGTTCTATCAAACATTTAAAGGACTAATACTAATCATACTCAACTGTTCTGAAAAAAGGAGGGTGAGGGAATACTTCCAAACTCATTCTATAAGGCCAATGTCACCCTGATATCAAAACCAGACAAAGGCACATCAAAAAATAAAACTACAGGCCAATATCTATGATGAATATTGATGCAAAAATCCTCAACACAATGCTAGCAAACCAAATTCAACAATACATTAAAAAGATCTTTCATCGTGACCAAGTTAGATTTATTCCAGGGATGCAAAGATGGTTCATCATATGCAAATCAATCAATGTGATACATCATATCAACAGAATTAAGTACAAAAACTATATGATTATTTCAATTGATGCTGGAAACACATTTGATAAAGCTCATCATCCCTTCATGATAACCATCCTAAAAAAAATGGGTATAGAAGGAACATACATCAACAAAATGAAAGCCATATATGACAGACCCACCTCTAGTATCATAGTGAATGGAGAAAAACTGAAAGCTTTTCCTCTAAGATTTGGAACATAACGAGGATATCCACTGACACCACTGTTATTCAATATAGTACTGAAAGGCTTAGTTAGAGCAATCAGACAAGAGAAGAAATAAAGGGCATCCAAATTGAAAAGGAAGAAGTTAAATTATCCATCCATGTTTGCAGATGATATGATCTTATATTTGGAGAAACCTAAAGACTCCACTAAAAAGTTATTAGAACTGAGAAACAGCGTTAGTAAAGTTGCAGAATACAAAATCAACCTGTGAAAATCAGTAGCATTTCCGTATGACAACAGCGAACACTCTGAAAAACAAATCAGAAAAGTAATCCCATTTACAGTAGCCACAAATTAAATTAAATACCTAGGAATTAACTGAAGAAGTGAAAGATCTTCACAATGAAAACTGTAAAACACTGATGAAAGAATTTGAAGAGAACACAAAAAAATGGAAAGGTATTTCATGTTTATAGATTGGAAGAATCAACATTTAACATTGTTAAAATGTTCGTACTACCCAATCTACAAATTTGATGCAATCTATATCAAAATACCAATGACATTCTTCACAGAAAGAGAAGAAACCAATCCTGAAATTTGTATGGAATCACATAAGACCTAAAAGAGCCAAAGCTATCCTAAACAAAAAGAACAAAACTGGAGTTATCACATTACCTGACCGCAAATTGTAGTATAAAGCTATTGTAAACCAAATAGCATGGTACTGGCATAAAAACAGACACATAGACCAATGGAACAGAACACAGTACAGAAATAAATCCATACACATACAGTGAATTTTTTTTTTTGACAAAGACGCCTAGAACATACACTAGGGAAAAGACAGTCTCTTCAATAAATGGGGCTGGGAAAACTTGATAGCCAAGTGCAGAAGAAGGAAACTTGATCTTTATCTCTTACCTTATGCAAAAATCAAATCAAAATGAGTTAAATACTTAATCTATGACCTCAAACTATGAAACTACTTCAAGAAAACATTGAAGGAACTCTCCAGGACGTTGGTCTGGGCAAAAATTTCTTGAGTAATACCCCATTCGCACAGGCAACCAAAGGAAAATGGACAAATGAAATGACATCAAGTTAAAAAGCTTCTGCACAACGGAGGAAACAATCAACAAAGTAAAGAGACAACCCATAGAATGGAAGAAAATATTTGCAAACTACCCATGTGACAAGAGATTAATAACCAGAAAATAACTAGCTCAAACAACTCTATAGAAAAAAAATCTAATAATCTGATTTAAATATGGGTAAAAGACTTGAATAGACATTCCTCAAAGAAAGACATACAAATGGCAAATAGGCGTATGGAAAGGGGCTCACCATGAATGATCATCAGAGAAATGCAAATCAAAACTGCAATGAAATATCATCTCACCCTAATCAAAATAGCTCTATCCCAAAGACAGGCAATAACAAATGCTGGTGAGGATTTAGAGAAACAGGAACCCTTGTACGCTGTTGGTGAGAATGTAAATTATTACAACCACTACGGAAAGCAGTTTGTAGGTTCCTCAAAAAACTGAAAATAGAGCTATAGTATGATCCAGCAATCCCACTGTTGGTTATATACCCTGCCCCTTCCTCCCCAAAATCAGTATGTTGAAGAGATATCTGCTCTCCCATGTTTGTTGCAGCACTGATCACAATAGCCAAGATTTGGAAGCAACGTAAGTGTCCATCAGCAGATGAACAGGTAAATAAAATGTGGCACTTATACACAATGGAGTACTATCCAGAATCTCATTCTAAAAAAGAATGGATTCTGTCATTTGCAGCAACATGGATGGAACTGAAGGTCACTATGTTAAGTGAAATAATCGAGGCACTGAAAGACAAACTTGGTATGTTCTCACTTATGTATGGGATCTGAAAATCAAAACAATTGAACTCACGGAAATAGAGAATAGAAGGATGGTTACCAAAGACAGAAGGGTAGTGTGGGGAGCAGGGTGAGGGAAGGGGAATGGTTAGTGAGTACAAAAAAATAGTCAGAATGAATAAGACCTAGTATTTGATAAGACAACAGGGAAACTATAGTCAATAATAATTTAATAGTGCATTTTAAAACAATTAAAGAGTATAATTGGATTGTTTGTAAAACAAAGGATAAATGCTTGAGGGGATGGATACCCAATTTTCCATGATGCAATTTTCCAGTTTTGCATTTCATACCTGTACTAAAATATCTCATGTACTCCATAAATATATACACCTATGAACCCACAAAAATTTTAAAAAAGAAACACATTTAAGATCACTAATGAATCTCTCAAGTACAAGTATTCATGAAGATCAAACTCATAATGTACAAACTCTTTTCTAATAATGACATAAATAGAATGTTTTTAAAAGCCAATAATTTTTCCATAAAATTCAATCATTTTAATAAAATTGGATATTTGAATACATACAACACCCAAAATTTGTGTTGAAATATTTTATACTACTGTCTCCTCATGTCTAGATGCGTCCAATTGCGCTAGCATACAGGGCAGTGTTAGTGAAAGATAATGCTGAGATGTTAACACATGGATTTTTCATCCAGATGTTTTAATTGCACACAGACACCATTGCTGATGATTAGCACTGATGATTGAAGAAAGGCATTGCTTTTCAGTGTGACGGTCAATTTTAGATTTTTTAAATCTCTTTTCATTTTTGTCTCATTTCATTTTATTCTGTATTATCTTATGACAAGAAAATGAAACAAAAGGAAAGGGAAGTTTACACACATTTTATTTTAAGTTACAGTTTATATGAGCATCAAACATGAGTGTTTTATTTAATTCTTTGGGTTGATACTTTTCTGGTTTCCTGAAATATAATACCCATTAATCCCTGTTTGCAGACACCTTGAAATATTTATTGAATAATACAATACAGATTCTAAAACATAATCTTCTTTTATGAATACTGGCACAATTTCACCCAGCTCTGTGGAAGATTTAAGAAAAATGGCAGGGCAAGATCAGACATTGTTTACATCTCACCTCCAGCAAGATATAACTTTACTCTTGGCTGACCTTTAAGCAAAAGCAATGGTTATGTAACCAAGTAAGCTAAAAACTAAACAGGAAAAGACAAGCAAGGGGTCACAGAGCTGGGAATGAACTACAAACTTACTCTATTTGTTAAACTTAGATTTTTATCATGTTACTCAAAGAAACACTAAAGTTTTCCAAATGGGAAAATATGACCAATATTTTATTTTTGCTATCTGAATGTATACATAAATATTTCAGTATTTAAAATAAGTTACTTAGAAAGTCCACTATAAAATGTTTTGCAGTATTTTGTAATGTCAGGCAGTATTATCCATTGTCAAAATAAAATTTTTGAACGAATTGCATTCTATCTTTATATAAAATTGGTTATAATTGAAGCCTATGCTACATTGTTCCTGAAGCATACATTCTGAGGTTGTTTTGAAATTAAACAGGTTTATCTTTCAGAAGTTTTAAGTCGAGACTTATCAACGGGCATAAAAATTATTTCTTAAAGCCTTTTTCCAACTTCATTATTTCTAGCACATAAATCAAGATAATAGCTATATCATATGTTCAACAGGAAAAAAATTATTGTCTATGAGAAAAAGACAAAATAAAAGGAGTGATACAACCTATAAATATGCTAAGGTTTGAAATATCTTGTTTTCAGTAATATAAAAAATATTTTCAGCAAATTAAGTCTTATTTTGATGTCCCCATAATAAGTATCTTTAATTTTTTGACAGAATTTAGTAGTCATTTAGTATATTTTTATTTTTATAAGTAATTGAATCTTTAATATAAGTACTTTCTAGCATAATTTAAACAATGAGGCTATAACATAAATTGCTACTGAGGGGATATGAAAAGAAAGCTGGAGAACAAGAGAAAAAAATGCACTGAAAATGTATGAATTGAGTAACGGGTGTTAGGTGGTGTGCATTAGAAGATGAACAGGACACAGATTGCTTACAATCTGGTGGGAAGATACAGACATAACATAAACAATTAAAATACAGTGGACAAGTAGTAAAACAGGAAAAATCATATCCAAGTATCTAGCAGCAGGGATACCTAAATGACTTCTGGTAGAGGAAAGGGTCCCTGGACAAGATTTCTTATCTAAAAAGGAATGACAATGAGTCAATAGCAATACAAAACCCATTGTAAAAATAAAGACAGCTTCCTATGAGTAAATCAATAGGGATTATCAGAAAGAGAATGATGAGGCTAAAGAAGGAAGCAAATCTGGAAGAAATCTGTAGCCATGTTAAATAGTTTAAAATGTCTTCTAAAAGAATAAAAAAATAAAGTAGACCAATAACCACCCCCAAAGGGTTTTAAACGGGGGTTTAACATGTTTGTATTATACTTTGGGATGGTCATTCTGGTTACATTTGGAGAATGAGTGGAAATAGCATAAGACCACAAAATCCAGGAGAAGAATTGGCTTGGAAGCCTATTATGTTAACTCAGGGGAGTGGTTTCAGTAACACTGGGGAAGAAGGGGAGCCGATAGACTTGGGGGCTATTTAGGAGATAGCGTCTTAAAATGCTCACTTAGGAAAAACAAGACGGTCATGGCATTCACTGAAATATGAACATGGAAAGAGGACTAGGTGTAAGTAGGGATAATGATATAGTTTTATACATACTGACCTTCTCTTAAAAAGCCTGGATGTGGACATCAGATAAGCAATTGGATACATAAGCATTATGGAGTCTTGATATATACATGAGATTTTTTTAATTGCTATCTTTTACATATATACATATGCAACTCAATAAACACCACCATCTAGACACATTACATATCATGCTTTTACTAAAGTAATAATATTCTAATTAGGAAGGCAGATGATGATGTCACCAGAATATTATTTTGGGAGAGGGAATTGAAGAGTATCAATGAAGTTTAAACATTTTAACAAAGGAATACAATAACATTAGACTGAGAATTAGAAATCTAATGAGACTAAGTACAGAATGTATCCACCATTAAAGACACAAAACCTGGCTGCTGTTTTGATGTTGCTCTGTTGTGTGTGTGTGTGTGTGTGTGTGTGTGTGTGTGTAGTCAGTGTTCTTAATAAGACCTCTCAGCTTTTACAGTGTTATAAGGCAATTTTTATGAAAAACCAGATATAACTATCTATTTCCCATGGAGGAAAGATCCATAAATTACAGCTGAGGTTATTTGTCAGTTATGTAGTTTAAAAATTCTTTGGCAGATAGGATTAAAGTGTGAGAATTGATCCTGAACTCCAGCTGAGGGGCCTGCGAAATTATAAAGATAATATGTTCAGTACAACATCTCCTGCTGCCCAATTTAAAGGGGCTGGGTAGGAGGTCAGTGGAAAGAGAAGGCAGTTGGATGGCACTATTTGAAATATTTTAAATAAATATTTTGTAAGAGACTAAAGTATTATGTAAGGAATGAAAATTTTTTTCTAAGCAGAATCTTCATCCAATCATTTGATTTATGAATGAGAGATTTCACTTAGAGTCTTGGGGCTTGCAGTCAATCCAGTCTTCAGCTGAGCATTCTCTTCCATGGTATACTTTTTAATGCCTTGTCTATTAAAAAATGACTAACAAGAAAGATTGTATTTTTTCCTACAATTTTCTCAGCAAAATCTTCTAATGCCTTGTCTATTTTTAAAAAAATGATTAATAAGAAACTTTGTATTTTTTTCCTACAATTTTCTCAGCAAAATCTTCTGTGATCTAATAATTCTCACATAGAGAAACCTGTTTACAACTTTCTGCAGGGATAGTTAATCTTTTTATATCATAGTTGCTGCTCAGAAGCAGTCCTAAACCTCTTACAGATCCTAAGGATGTTATACCATTAATTGGCTGGCTGAAGCAAAGCAAGATAAAATGTATGGTATCCCTAGATTTTTTTTTTTTTTTGGAACAACCAGGTATCCAGGAATCAAATGATTAACTACATACACAAGCTGGAGTTGTGTGATTGATTTGTTCCAGAAATATTTTAGGTATTTACAAATATGCATACAGTGTAGCAAAATAAAAATAATTTCAAACTTATAGAAAGAATGAGAGAAAAAGAACATAAAGCAGGAAAGGAAGGAGGTGCCAGAAATAAGGGCAAGACACAAGATTCATGACGTGGAGTCGACTTGCTAAAGGTGAACTCAAAATGTTCTCTAAGCTTGTAACATCAAGGGAAATCATATTTAATTATGAGGCTGACAGTATCCACAAGGAAAAAACGAAGCACTAGGGCAGAAGTCCATCAAGTTTTGATTTGCAATCTAAGAGGAAGAGAGGGGAATCTTTACTTTAAAATAAACAGCAAGTTCCCATCATTACAGGAGACATGGCGAGGAGCTTCCCCCATTGTACCTAATGATGTCCCTCTTCAAGGCAGATGGCATAATGTAAAAGGAATCTCAAGAGTGAGAGAGAATTGGGTTTCAAATTATCAATATAACTCCTAGCCAGTAAAGATTGATAGCCCCAAGATCACTATCATTTGTTACTTATTGAAAAACAGAAGGTAATAAAATAAACAGTATGGTATGCAAAGCTTTAAATGTTGTGCTTCACAAGCAGGAGTGGCCAAAGTTACAAAAGGGGTTGGATATCAAACTATGGCAGAGTGGAAAGAGCACTGCACTGGGAGTCAAAGCCTGAGTTTGAGTTCCAGCTCAGCTAACTTTTAACTGGGTGGGTTACAGATGATCCCATGGAGGCTCAGATTCACATTTGTAAAAAGGGGTTAGTAATACCAATTTGGAAGGTTTTGTAAAGATCAGGCAAATTATTTTGCATAAAAATTGTTTCTCTGCATTATCTGAAATAAACTTTTCTTTATATTATCTGAAAGATCCTTTAAATATAGTTGGAAGATGTTTTCAAGTACACCGAAAATTGTTTCATAACTACCCCAAATGATAATTTATCATTATGTGACTTTACAAATAGTTATATGAAGAAAGCCCTTTTGAAATATATTTTAATTGTTATTATTAACAATACCTACAATTATTTGAGATCCCAGAACGTGAAAATTAATCTATTAATTACTTGACATGTTTCATCTTATGTAACTAATACAATATTTATGAAGCAAGTCTTATTCATGTACCCAATTTACAAGTTGTGAAATTAAGGAGGTGAAGTTACTGAGCAGGGGTTAGATGTGAAGTTTGTCAAAAAAGAGGACAAAATTAAAAGAAATTCTATGCTGAAGGAAAAGAGAAATACTTAAATATAGAAATTATCTGTTACACAATAAGATCGGGCACTTTTAAGGCATTAAGTTATCATATTAAATGATTATTGGTACTTGTTGATATCAGGTGTGAAATTCCTTTACAAGAGCATATTTAAAGGCCAATTTTAGAAACCATGTTTGGTATTTGGTAAAAATTTTCAAATAATTCACAGATGATTCCAATTGTTAGTCTTTAAAACCCAGGAGCCCAGGGCATTCATCTGTAATGTCCACCATTGAAAGAGCCAGGCACCACTAGGAGCTTGTACCAGCGCCCTCCAAAAGCTACCTTACAATTCAGCGGTGATGATACTCATGCTCACCTCTTACACAGTCATTTATTTTTTGCTATGTATATTTTGAGAATAATCTTTTTTTTTTTCTTTCAAACCAGAAAGACTGTTTTCAAATCATCCCAAATGAAAACTCATTTTTATGTAAAATCACAACTGGTTATTAGAATGAGCACCATTTGCTTTCTTCATTTTCAGGGCAAATTGTGTTCTAAGCAAAGAGACCCATGGAAATAAAGATCTACTTTGCTTTCAGTTCAGAGATTCTGAAAATCCAAAGAAACAACTAGAGGGTGTTGAATAATAAAAAGCACTAAAGAAATGTAAGAATTATTATTTTACCTTGACTAGCAAGATTTTCTATGAAACTATAATTGGCCAAATTAAGTGCATATTATATGTTTTATATATATATAAATGAAATACATATAATATCAACATATAAACAAATGTATAAAATATAAATACTTGATTAAAAATATTAAGAATAGCATTGGAAGCATATATCAACAATAATTTAATGATTTTTATTGATTCTTTATCTTAAAATGCCTGAGGAATATTAATTTGTTTGTAAGTTACTACCGTTATAAAAGCCATTTGCACAGGAGTTTGTTCCTATTCTGTTCCCATCATCACCCAGCTACCTTTATTTGCTAGAAGAAATCCGTCATTTATTGCTAGGAGCTGAGAATCAAAACAGAAAGAATGTTCAAACCCTAGAGACTTAATATCTAATTGCAGCAACAGTATGGATGTTTAAAAGAGAAGGAAGAATAAATAACAATACAATTTTGCATGTCCTAAATTCCAAATGGAAGATTATCTGTCTTTCTAATTCTGAGGTCATACCAGCCAGCTCTGTGTTGGTTTCTAAAGGATTCCAAGAGAAAACTAACATTATTTAAATATGCAGATAATTAGTAGAATAGAATTTCAGAGGAAGGAACAATAGTGATGTACCTTTTGAAGGCCTCAGATTTCAAATTGCTTGCTCTTCCCTTGCTTCTCAATGAGGGAGAAATAGAATGGTTTCCATAATAATATAAAAGTTCCATTATTTGGGGTTCATTCAAATAAGGTTTTGCTATAATAACAAAATGATAATTAGATTAAAGAGGTTTGATTTTGAATTCAGTGACAACATTTTTACCACCCAAGACAAAGAAGGGCGAGTTATCTGACTACCTGAATCAACGTTCATGTCTTTTTACTGGCAGGAAGATTTGGCCTAAATCAATTCCCTATTTCACTTTGAAAAATGAGAGAGGGGAGTAGAGATAACTTTAGTTATGTTCTATGTATGAAACTATTAACAGAAGTCTCTGATTAAGTAGATTAAAAAAATAAATAAAATCGTACATTGGTCAAAATATTAAAGTATTTTATTTTACGGGTAGAACTTAGCACTGGAGTTAAATTTCTTACTAGCATTTTACAATAGCAAATGTAGATAATATGTCACCTTTAAGCATGCAGAACATCTGTCAAAATGAAAAGTTCAGGAAAACAAGAAAATATAATGGTTAAATGTTCAAGTCCTGGTATTAATGTGCCTAGATATGAACTCCCCTAACATAAAAGTATGTCCTTCAATGACGTATTTTTTCTCTCTAATGCCCTGGTTTTATCATCTACAAATGGGAATGCTGCAGTTTAAATGTATATGTCCCTCCAGTATTTATGTTGAAATTGATCACCAATGTGATGGTGTTAAGAGATGGGGCTTTAGGAGGTGATGAAGTCATGAGGGCAGAGCCCTCAAAAGTGGGATTACTACCCTCATAAAAGGCACTAAAGGCAATGTTAGAGCCTCTTCTGCCCTTACATTACTGCCTCCAGGTAAGGACACAGCAACAAGGGCACCATCTATGAAGGAGATGCCAAATCTACTGGCAGTTTGATCTTGGACTTTCCAGCCTCCAGAACCATTAGAAATAAATAACTATTATTATACATTACCCAATCTTAAGTATTTGGTTATAGCAACACAAACAGACTAAGGCAGGGAATAATAACAGTACCTTCTCCATAAAATAACCATAGGATTTAGTTAGAGAATATATGAGGAGGATGCTTAGCATGAAAATAACAATAAATGTTAGCCATTATTGATAGCCAATAATTTAGAATACATTTAACATTTTCCTTATAGTCTTGAAACAATGACTCTCAGTCTCATCTGGGTTAGCTTTTTTGGAATCATCTGGGTTAGCTTTTTTAAAAATTATAATATCTGGTCTTACCCCTAGAATTTTTTGTTAAATTAGTGTCCAATGAGTTACAAGAGTTCCCCAGGTAATTATAACATGCAGCCAGAGTTGGAAAGATCTGGTCCAAATATTCCCAAGCAGATGTGTAGCATTGCACCCCTCTGTCAGCATCTAAACCAGTCATTTCTCCAAACTACATTCTACGTAACACTATTGCAGCAAGTTGTTTCCTAACAATAAATAAATAAATAAATAAGAAGTAACTTAACATGGACAAATGCACAGTCAACTAAACTTGATGATGTGTATATCTCTTAGAGATTCATTTTTCACAATAGCAATTAAAAGATCTAAGTCCTGCCTTAAATAAATTTATTTATTTATTCATTTAGATGGAATCTTGCTCTGTCATCCATGCAGGCTGGAGTACAGCGATACAATCTCAGCTCACTGCAACTTCCACCTCCCAGGTTCAGTTGATTCTCCTGCCTCAGTCTCCTGAGTAGCTGGGATTATAGGCGCATGCCACCATGCCCAGCCAATTTTTGTATTTTTAATAGAGACAGGGTTTCATCATGTTGGCCAGGCTGGTCTCAAACTCCTGACTTCAGGTGATCCACCCACCTCAGCCTCCCAAAGTGCTGGCATCACAGGCATAAGCCACCGCACATGGTCAAATTTGTTTATTTCTGATGAATTCAGAGTTCCCCAAAATCTTTTGTAATAAGGAAATGTTTCCTTAAGGAATGTTTAACTTTCTGCTCAACCGCATGGGGTAAGCATCTCCAATTATTAGTCAGTTGGCTATAATATCAATTAATTAATATAGATAATCAATATACATATTAACAGCTGCTAGTCCTAAATACTGAGGATTTAAGGCTAAAAGGCACAGGGTTTAGCTATCTGAATTATGTATGGTCTCTTTTTTTTCCCCAAAATCACAGTTATCTTGACTTCACACAAGACCTACTACTCTATGTGAGCAAACCTGTCAAAATGTATTCTTTAACATTTCACTGGGAGTCTAATAATGAACTGGGTTTGGAAGTCACTAATTCATAACCTTTCATAGTAAACCTTTGAGCTCTCATCTATTTTGCAAAATAATCAATGAAGAAATCAAAGCTAGAGAAACCACTGACTAACCCAAGGAAAAGGAAGGAAACAAAGGATAGATGACAAAAGAGAAGAAGGAGGGCACCATGAAAATGCAGCAGAGCTGCCCAGTGTGTGTGTGTGATGTATGTGTGTGTGCAGGACTGTGAGTGTGTGTGTGTGTGTGATGAGACCGATGGCATTGTATGGAGAGGGAACAGGAAACGAGGTATGCTTTGAATCCATCGTAGGCTGAGGAGAAACAGAGCTCTCTTTTATCTGAAAGTGATGACAAACTCCTGGCCTTTAGCTAAAGATATTGAGAGAAGTGGAAGTATAGGGAAACTGCGGGAAGAATAAAGTAATGATAAACTTGGGAGTTGAATAGTTTAAGACAAGAAACTTCAAACTTAAATGGCCATAGGAGTTAGTTAGTTTGGAGTCCTCCATGTCTATGATTTCCATCTTTATGTTCATGTGCACCCACTGTGTAGCTCCCACCTATAAATATACAGTATTTTATTTTCTGTGTCTGAGTTAGTTCACTTAAAATAATGGCCTCTAGGCCAGGCGTGGTGGCTCACGTCTGTAATCCCAGCACTTTCAGAGGCCGAGATGTGCCGGATCACCTGAGGTCAGGAATTTGAGACCAGCCTGGCCAACATGATGAAACTCTGTTTCTACTAAAAGCCACAAAAATTAGCCGGGCATGGTGGCAGGCACCTGTAATCCCGGCTACTAAGATTGCTTCAAGCTAGGAGGCAGAGGTTGCAGTGAGTCGAGATCTCACCAATGCACTCCAAGCCTGAGCCAGATTACATCTCAAAAAATGAAAAATGGCCTCCAGCTCTATCCATGTTGCCGCAAAGGATGTGATTTCATTCTTTTAATCGCTGCATAGTATTCCACAGTGGATATATACCAAATTTCCTTTATCCGTTTTAACTGCTGCTGGACACTTAGGTTGGTTCCATGACTTTGCTATTGTGAGTAGAGCTGCGATGAACATATACATGCAGGTGTCTTTTTTATATGATATATTTTCCTTTGTATAGATACCCAGTAGTGGGATTGCTGGAAGTTCTATTTCAGCTCTTTGAGAACTTTCCATACTGTTTTCCCTAGAGATTGAACTAATTTACTTTCCCACCGGCAGTGTGTAAGTGTTCCTCTTTCTCCACATTCACGCCAACATCTGTTGCTTTTTAACTTTCTAATAATAGTCATTCTGACTGGTGTAAGATGATATCTCATTGTGGCTTTAATTCGCGTTTCCCTGATGATTAGTGATGTTGAGCATTTTTTCATTTGTTAGTTGGCCACTTGAATACAATGCTTTTAAAGATGATGTCTTGTTGGGTCCCAGCTTTTACATTTTGAGGGTTCTTTAGATATTTTAACTCGTTGGTAATATGCTTAACCACACCTCAGGTTAAAAGGTAAATTTCTAGATTTGATCCAGATAAATTCTCACGTCACTGTTAGGATTTTGTGAGAAATAGGTATCTATTGTCTAAACATGAAAGTTATGGTTCTGAGAATACAACTTCAACTTAGAGAGACACATAAATCTCAACACTGATGTTGGAATTTGGGGGAAGAAAGCCAGATTTCTGTAATGTTATGTATAATTTTCAAACTTCAGTTGTAAAGTTGAAAAATCAAAACTAATTTTAACCTCAACCTCTATGGACATCTAGTTTGAATAGAGAGATGTCCGTGTTGGAGCTACTGAAATTGGTTTGGGGATGCTGCCCCATACGTCCACAGAAATGGAAGCCCTGGGACATGGCTGCCCTCTTGTGGCTTGCAATTAAGCAAGCTTTGGAACCACTCACAGTAGTTTCACTCTGCCAGAAACCAAAGAATTTTAGGCAATATTGTGCCTAAGATAGGAGCAGAGACTTAAATTTCTGGGTAGTTCATGGAATCCACATGTTGAAATCGTGTTAGGCCCTGAATGTTGAGAAAGCATTAGCTTAAGTGAAAGTCTATAGAAGGATTTCCAACCTAAAGTGATTGTGACTTGATTTCCTTGAAAGACTTCATTTAGAACCAAGTGTATAGCAAAGTGGATAGGAACGGGCATTTATAGCTGCAAATCAATAAATAGATAAAAGTACTCCACGTCTGTGTTCACTATAAGCCTTTCATTGGCAGGCAGTAGAACACTGCTTAAAGAACAAGTCTTGTTCTATATCAAAGTTGAAGAAGAAACATATTGTAGTCAAGATTTATTAAGCAATGTTGGACATTTTTGTAACCTAAAGAAATCTCTCCAATTCTTTCTGTGTCTACCTTGGTCATACACCAAAACCAAGTTTGAATGATGGAGCTCAGGGCCAAGACATTGGGAAGCATTGGGGAGGTTGGAAGGGTGTTCCAGTCTGTAGCAGCTTCTACAGGCTGATTCTCCAATCTTCAAATAGAATTCCCCTAACCTTAGAGCCATCCCAGCTTTAGATTGAAGACTGAATACCCCAATTTACTTTTATTTTGCATGAATGAATTGTAATGAAATTCTCTGTATGTAACTATCTAGTTGCTTCTAGCATTCTGCAGACACCAACCATAAATGAAATTAATTCATTAATGATGTAAACTAGGTTTAGTAAAAAATGAGTTGTAATTGTTATTTAAGGGATAAATAAGTGAGAGGTTTATTTATCCTCTCACTAAGTGAGAGGCATCAGAGAAGCTGTGAAGGCATAAAAATATTGGGGGAAAAAAGAAGGAATTTAGGAAACATTGCAGCTAGTTATGAATTAGAGTGGATTTAATTTTCTTGAAGAGATACAGTGAAGATCTGAATTCTCTACTAGTGCTTGGGTCAAATATAAGACACAATTTTAGAGTATGTATCTAGGTTGTAGAAGACTTACTGAGTTCCAACTGCTTCAGGCAAGCACTGGATTGGGAAAGTACTTCACATGTGTTACTCCATATCATTTTCAAAACAACTTTATTAAGATGAGAGAGGTAACATCCTTAGTCTCTCTCCTCTAGTAGGTGGCATAATCAAAATTTGAAGCTGGGTGTGATGGACTCTGTGGCGTATGTTATTTCTACTACATGGGCAAATCATAAGTCATTCTCTGCTATGTATGTTTATTATTAAGTTAAACTAGGAGCAGACTTTCAGAAGCAGCTGACAGTGGCTATTAATTATTGCCAAAAGTAGCAGTTTAATAAAAATTATTTCCATCTATATTTGGTAAACATTATTATTCAGGTAAACAATATCAAAAACCTAATTCAACAGGTCAATTCATGAAGCTACTTTGGCTGCATTTTGTATCTCACTCATCTTGATCAGCTACCATGATAAAGTATTTTTCAGACAACTAAACATTTCATAAGACATATATAAACTTATTTCTGGTCAGTTCACTTCCATTACTAATATATACCATTAAATTTTTTTTGAGACTGAATACCTTTTCCATGTTGTATAATAAAGCAATGACACATGTTGTAACAAGTACATTTTTTCAAGGGCTGGAGTAGATTTAAAGTTCCCTTTAAGGAAAAATTTGATCCTTCCAAAAGGTACCCTCTTTGCCCACTTCCATCTCTAAGTGGGCTGACCTTTTAAAGCAAAATACATTGTAAGTTCTTCACCTTTTACAACAGAGTAATAATTCTGTATCACCCTTATCTGATTGGTAAAGCTAATGGATCTCTTTTAAGTTAATAAGACAAAGAAATCACACACGAATTTATTTCAATTGCCAAAGCTTATTCGAAATTAACTATCCATTCACCTCTCTAGATTATCTAAGATTTATCTCTCTAATGAGATGCATCACCAGAAATCAACATGACTATACACTATTCTTGCATTTACCTGAGGCAGTGTTGGTTGAGCATAGGTTATGTATAGACCTGAGGTCGTATTCCAGCCTCTCCAAATGTTAAATGTGTAACCTTGCAAAAATTACTCTCCTCGAGCCCAGTCTCCTCACCAGTAAGAGAACTTTAGAAATTCAGGTTGGTTCAGCAAACAAATTTAGAGTACCTGTTAGGAATCATATTTTGTGCTGCAGTTAGCTGTACGAAAGTTTATTCATTTATTGGCCAATATGAATTTTGACCATACACTACTAGCACTGTCTTAAGGGCTAAGGTTAAATCTTTGAACAAGGCCACCAAATTCAATGTCCTCATAGCCTTCAAGTTAGTAAAATATTCAGAAAACAAAAAGGAAATAAAGAAGTAATCCACTATAAACTTAGATAAGTAATGGAAACTATGAAGAAAATAAAACAGAATGAGCAGAGATTTTGTGGGAACATGGCTACTTTAGAAATGATAGGAAAGATCACATCCCATTTGACAGATAAATAGATTTTAAGAAAGGATAAATAAGACATCTCTCTATTCAAGGAGTTTACAGTCTAGCAGAGGGAAGAGGGGCATCAGCACACTTTCAGTTTTGCTACAGTAGAGATATGCATTTAGAGATTTTGGGGGGAAGATATGCCTAAACAATGTAAAAATGCCTCATGTAATGTTATGCACAAATAGGTATTCACCAAATGTTAGTCTTCTTTCCTCTCTTTAAGATTTAACATGGTGCCCTTCTCCTTTAATCAATATAAGAAAAAAGTCAATTGAATCATCATGATTACTTCTTAAAATCAGAACATCTTTGTCCCATTAGATGTCTAAAGAATGGATGCTTTGTTTTTTTGAGAACAAAAATGTTATAACTCCACAGACTTCCCTCTTCTTTTAGCTTTTAATACTAAATATGGTGCTTGATTTTTGCCTGTAGCTTCTATTTCTTATTGTGTCTTTATTTCTAATCATTTCTATTGTTGTCTCAATGTCATAAGCTGTCTCATGTTTTTCTATATCCGGATAGGAAATAAATGTTTTTTGAAAAATGTTCAACCACTACTGTTATTTTTGTTTCTGGTATTTAGAGGAAGGGCTTGATGTTCGAAGTGGAAAAATCGTGCTGGTATGGTGCTTTTCCACATAGGCAACCAGTATCTTGGATAAGATAGAGGCAAAAGGTTGTTAGATAGAATCACTTTAAACCACTCTGTTACTTTACCATCAGACATACGGGTGTTTTAAAGCACATAATCTACAATAAAACCTTATTGATGCAATCTTATTAAAGCAGAAGGCAATACAACCAAGTAAGAAATTTGAAATATACACTATCTTTAAACACACATTTAATGTAGTGATTAAGAATATGACTTTAGACTTAGATACACTGAGGGTCAAAAACTGTTCCCTGCACTTACTGGCTCTCACTTGGGTGTATGTTTCAATCTCTCTGGGGCTCATCAGCACAATGTGAGAAATAACACCTACCGCATAAAATTCTTCTGAGACTGAAGACATTATAAACATTAAGCAATGTTTACAAACTAATGAAAAAAAATACCTGATACATAGTAAGTATCCAAAATAGAAATTATTATTCAGATTTAATATCTGTGTAATAGAACCGTTTATGCCTACAATACACTATCAGAGAAAAATGAATATTCCTAGATTCATAATTTTGCCAAGAATTATATCAACCACCAGATTTCTTAGAACCCCTTCCACTCATAATCCAAGCTCAAGCAGCTCAACAGAGTTTAATCACAAAATAAAATCAATCGTATTTATATAGATTCACATTCATATAGAAGGTAGGAGGCTAATTGTGAAAGAAAGGCCAAGGGAGGGGGGTTTTTAGTGTGAGAAAATGGGAATCTGAGATTGAAGATCTGTCTTGAATTCTAAGAGACAGACATCATGTGAGTACTGTTGGCTAAAGAGATAAAATTGTGTACAAAAAAACAAAACAAAACAAAACAAAAAGATCATCTTAACCCTCAGGGGCACCTGACCACTCAAGGAGAATGGCAGCATTTGCCAGAGAGTGAGGCAGATGGGTGGATTGGGATTGGCTTGACCTGAGAATGAGCATAGGAAGGTTCCAACAAAAGGAACCAAGTCTGGGGAAAGCAATCCTAGTCATTGCAGGGATTCAGGCATCAAGGTACGGATCCAGGTTGCAAATCAGAGAATTAAGTAAGCCTAGATTCAGAGCTCATCTTGTAACCACTTATCTTTTATTCCATAGAAAATGACCTGTTCCAGAATCTAGCATGCAGTTAAATGGCCTCAGCAGCAAAATTCTCAATGAAGGACTGGGGGCCCAGTAGTTTACTATCTCAGTCCTTTTTCTCTTGCTTATAACAGAATACTTGAAACTGGGTAATTTATAAAGGAAAAGAATTTATTTCATAAAGTTATAGAGGCTGAGAAGTTCAAGATCAAGGGGCTTCATCTGATGAGGGCTTTCTTGCTGGTGAGGACCCTCACAGAGTCCCTAAGTAGTGCGGAGCAGCATACGAGGAGGGGGTTGAGCTTGCTAGCTCTGATCTCTCCTCCTCCTCTTGAAAAGCCACCAGTCCTACTCCCATGATAATTCATTAATCCATTGATCTGTGAATGGTTTAATTCCTTCATGAGGGCAAAGCCCTAATTTCCCAATTACCTCTTGAAGGCCCCACCTCTCAATACTGCCACATTGAGATTAAGTTTTAACATGAATTTTGGAAGAGACAAACATTCAATCCATAGCACTTATCGTGGTACACAAGATATAGAAACATGAGATACAAGATATTAAAGCACTTAGAGTGGCTGTTCTACAATGAAATGGGATACAGTGACTTTCAATCATTCAGGATTTTATAAAGATGATACACACAGCAAGATCAGGTGTGTTAATTTTCTAAGTTTTCTGATGGCTATTATTTTTTCTTGTAATTTACGGCTCACAGGTTCAGTTCCTAATTCTCTAATTTTAAAAATTGATGTATAAAATCTAAAGAGCTGGATTAGCATCAAAAAACAAAGGTAATACCCCTGATAGCTGGAATGGCAAGAAGTCTGAATCTTCTTTGCATTTACGTAGGTGCAAAATAAATAAATAAAATTCCTAACCACCTGAAAGATTATCTTCTGCCTGAAGAATTTTGTGTTTATAATCTGACATTGATAAAAGTCTCCTTGAGAAGCATGTTTATTGTATCTAGTCCTTTGGTGAAGATATAGCTACAGACATGATGAATGGCCAGAGCAGGGAGAAATATCTATTAAACTAGTCATAGTTGACACCATGTTCCAGCACATAATGTTTGACACGTACTCACAGGTTACTAAAATGATTATGTACTCAAGAGTGAATCCATGCTGACAACCCAAACTTTCACTGATGGAAAGGGAGCCTGTTATTCAAAAAGAGTGATTCAAACTTAGATTTAGGCTTTCAAGTAAGTATAGTGTATATTGATAAAAAACAGGGAACTTTCAGCACTGAAACTCAATAAATGAATTGATAATTCTTTTTTGCTCTTTTTTGCTGGAAGCAGTGAAATCAAATTAGATTTCACAAAAGCTTTCAGTGTAATATGATACAGTCTATCTAACTGAACTATAATTCACTAATTCAAAAAAAGATGTGGTAAGCAGGGAGGCCAGAAAGGTTTAATATGTCAATCAAGTAATAAGAAATATAATGATTGTTACATGTCCTGAAGAAAATAAAAGCAACTAGTTCTTCTTAAATGTTCTCTCACACTGAATTTTGACTTTGGCTGTTGTCAACTTTTACCTGTTAACAGAAACACCTGGAAAGCAGCAAATGTAATTGTGCTTCTCTTCCTACTCAGAAGGAGTTTCCCACAGTATAGTTAGGGAGTAGCCCCATTAGAACCTCTTGAATTTTTTGAGACAAAGGTAAATTCTGAATTCAGGATCTAAGAGTTCAAGGAACTCTGACAACAGATCTGAGGCCAGGGATATGTAATGGAAGATGGTGTGTGCCATTTGCATGGTTTCTGAATGGGCTGCTCTTCAACACTGCCTCCTGGACTTTTATAATATATCTCATAGAACAAATGCTTGATGCCAACACAGTGTCAAAGAATTATAAGAAGTATCATTTTAGAAGTTTTAACAAATATAAAAATGACGGTTATTCAGCTAAAGAGTCATGCATTCAAACATTTCAGTATTTTTCTTCTACTACTGCATTTTAAACTTTGATGTGTTCAAAGCATGAGAAAATGAAGAAGAGTTGAGGATAGGCTAGTGTCCTATGAAAATGCACAGATCTCCTGTTTAACTACATTTTTTCGATCAACACAAATCAACACACTTTTATTACACTTACAAGAAAACTATGCACCAAGCAATCTGAAAGGGACCTTAAAAGTACAAAGAAGATCAAAATGTGGTTTATGCTGTAGAAAAATGTTTAGTTAGTAGAAAAGAAACAAATGTAATTCCAAACAATACAGTGATCTAACACACTATGGCAAAGGTCTATATGTAGGATCAACACCCTAGGGTGAACTCTATGGCTGTTCTGTGGTATTGTCATCTGTGAGAAGGCTTAGAGCAATTTGGAAAGTTGTAAATTGTTCTCACATCCCTTTTGGCATCTCTCTACCCTTTCTAGTGGTTCTCAACCATGAGAATCTCTGTAATTCCCAACTGCATTCCACTTTTAAAATTATCCAATAGATTTCTTTTGCACTTAGAAGAATATCTAAATTCTTTTCTTTGGTTGATAAAGCTTACAAGATCTGGCCCCACTTTCCTCTCCAAGCTCATCCCACTGGTTCATTAGACTTCAAACACACTGGTCTTCTAACTCAGTGCCTTTCAAACTTCAATGTCCATCACATCACCTGGGGGTCATGCTAAAAATGCAAATTCTTATTCCAAAGATCTGAGGTGGGAAACAAAATTCTTGCATTTGTAATAAGCTCTAAGGTGATGCTGATGGCACTAGTCCTGGGACCACACTTTGAGTAGCAATGTGCCAGAGGACCTGTGTTCATTCCAGACACCATCAAGCTACCTGTAATTGGTAGCAATGCAACTCACCAAACTCACTCCCTCCTTGAAATCATGGTGTATGTTGCTCCTTCTGTCAGGAACTTGTTTTCCTTAGTTCTTTGTATGTCTAACACCTTTTCCTATGTAAATATCAGTTCAAATGTCAACTCCCCAGAAAAGCTGTCCTTAATGACCATATATAAAATGGCCCATCCAATCACTTATCTGTAATGCATCAACACATTTTCTTATTTTGATTACACTTTTAACCCTCTGAAGTTTCTTTACTTATCTATTGATATATTTGTAAGCTCTATGAAGCAATGGCACAGACATTACTCTTGAGCTCTCTTTCCCAACACATAAAGCATTGCCTAATGCAAAGGGCTGGCTTCATAGGTGCATAACTTATGCAATTATACTGAGTTCTCTGCTTGGCTTAATTAATTAAGTAATCTGCTGTTGCCATCTGGAAATTCATGATTTTATCTTTGAACTTGTGTTTTGTATGTGAAGTCCAATTGGACAATGAAATATGCACAGGAGCAGAGGAAATACACTCAAAATATATGTCCTCTCTTCTTTGCTGCACCATTTTCATGTCGCATTCACAGTGCCCCATGAGCGCAGAATTCCAATGGACCCACATGTGTGGGCATGCAACAAGACTCAAAGCAAGTACAGGGTAAGTATGTTGCGTTCATGTCTGCATAAGTGAGGTGCTGATAGACCCAAGAGGCCAGGCTTTCTATTCAAACCAGAACTTGCTTCAAAAGCACAAGGTGTTGGTATTCTAACCAACCAATTAGAAGGCAATGGTGTCCTAAGAAACAATAATGACCAAGTCACCTTTTAATAGTCTTTCTTTCTACTACTTCACTAGCTCACCAATGACACAGAAAATATGACATACAAGGGAATGGCAGATAGGGCAACCCACAGTTCCTTTTCCTTTCAGTACTTCCTTACTCAGGACAAACATAATGAGTATTGGTAGAATGCGCACACATTAAGAAGCGAAAATGAACCAGTTGAGTTAGTTTTATGCAGTGTTTTACTGCTTTATAGGAATGAAATAGATGTTTATACAAACTGTAAAATACAAATTGCATCGTTTGGCTGAATCTGGATACACGTTAAATGCACTTACATTTTCATTCAAAACTGGCATGCCACAACATAAAAATAAATGGTAAAAGTGATATTAATAATTTAAAATTATATTTTTTAAAAAATAAGAATGTTTTTTAAAAACGCAGGATGCATCAAAAGAGAGATTGCTGAGGAAAGAAAAAGCCTTATATTTTAGTACCTTTATAACAATTTTTCCTGCCTTTTGAACAAGGGAGCCCACATTTTTGTTTTCTACTGGACCCCAAAAAATTACGGAGTCCACTCCACTGATTCATAGAAGCACTTACTGAATGAGTAAAAGTTTTGTGCATTTACTATGTGGCTGGCATTGTATTAAACTCTTGACATAGACAATATCTTTTTATCCTCAAAATAACCTTTCAAAACAGATGTTGCTGTTTAACAGATAAGAAAATTAAGGCTTAGAAAGATTAAATAATTTAGTCAATATCTTAAAGGTTATTAGTAATGAAACTAGAGTTCAAACTAGTATTCAGTTGTATAGGACCCCAAAGTGCAGTTGCTTGATGGTTTTGCTGTAATTCTTCCGAGAAGCCAGTCTCATTCCAGCCTTCCCTTCGACTGCTGGGAGCATTCCATAGTGGGTCCAATGTTCTACTGCAAACCAAAATGAATCACGAATCTGATCCACTTCTACCTTAACACAAAGAACTCTGAGAAGACTCCAGTCCTGTGTCCCCATCCAGATTATCACATGAATGCATGTAAATAATTCAGGATTAGATCGGTGCTGAATGCCAATTAATTCCAGAATTTCCTGGAGTATTTCAGGAATTTGTGTCTCGGAGACTGGAGAAACTTTCCGTCTAATTTTGACATCTTATTTAGCCCTCCAAGATGAAGACCATTTCCCTGGTCTACCTTAAAATCGTGTAGGTATTTCTAGCTATATTCTAGAGCACTAAGAAACAATGTCTCTCAGCAGTTTTAATCTTCATTGCCCAAATCTCCCTGGCAAATACGAGTACATCTTTTATTCATGGTGTTGAATAAAAACCTCTGCCTGGATATGAGTGGTGTTTAAGATATTTTAAATAATGTTCACATGGTAACAATATATTTGGAGTTTCTATTATCTGGACATTAAATTGTTCAATTAGAGGGTGAAATATCGTACCTTACCCTTGAACATTTAGTATTAATGAAAGAAAAAAATCAGCCTGTAACGGGCATCTCTCATTTCTATTTTAGTGTTTATTAGAAGAAAGAATCTATTATTTAACATATTTGAGATTAAATATGTTTTACCATTGTAGTTTTTAAATCAAATATTTACTTTTAGTATACATTTTTTGATAAAAGTATTTATTAGTGTAAATCCATTTTGAGATCAGATGTGTCGTAATAGGTTCAGTACGTATAATGGGACCTAATCACAGGCACTTACATTCACTCTGTTGCAAGGTGCAGAGCTCTAGATAATTACATGGTAACACATTCATACATCATGCTTTGCAAGAGATTTTCAAATACTTTTAATTTTGTTGATATCAACATCCTCAAATCTCTATATTCACTTTTCCTTCTTCAGTATAAAATCCATCAGATATACAAAATTTAGTAAAAGAGCTATTTGGATATCCTTTAATTTGGACTCATAGTTTTTAAAAATCACCTACTTGTAAACATTTTTCTAACTTTTAAACTGTACTTTTGTCTGTGAGAGAAGTCAGTTGCTTTTGCTCTTAATATAAGCAAAGAAATGACAAGAGAAAAACTGGTAGTTCTCTTAGCCTAAATTTTCTTATTTATAAATTGAAGGCAAGTGGACTTAATGATTTCCAAAGGACTTTTCTTCTCTACAATTCGAGAAAGTTCATTTTTCTCTTTTAATACAAACCACACACTGCTGCACCCTTCCTTTTGTTTTGGCTGCTAATATTATTCGTGGTTATTTAACTTGCTCAAAAAATATATTAAATTACCAAATAATTCAGGCAAAAAAAGTACCCACGGTCATTATAATCAGTAGCATTACTTTATATATACATATTTGTTTTGTTTTGATATTTACCTCAATTCCTTACTCCACTCTAGAGAGGAATATTGATATTGTGTGTGGTACTGATTTTTACAAGTGTGAATCTCCATCTACTTTTGTCATGTGATAAGAATTTGTTTTTCAAACTTTTGATGAATCATTTGATGCTTTACATATGTTTGCTTGGTGAAGGAAGGAAGAAAAAAAGGGAGGAGTAAAAAAAGAATAAAATTTTAAGTTATCCCAAAAGAAGTATGAGGCACTTTCACAGATAATGTATTTCCAGTAATAACTTTTTTTAAAAAAAAAGGCTCAGTGATGACCTCAGAATTTTTTTTGTATATTTTTGTTTTTACATGTGTGTGTGTCTTTTAGAAAAACTGGAAATAAAACAAATACTAAAAGATAGAATAAAGAAAAAGAATATGGAAACAAATCATTTTCTCAAAACTTTTCAGACTAAGCTTCAAGATCATGCAATATGACATATCAATGATAAATGTCCTTCCTCCATCTCATAAACTAAAACATGAAGTGTGCTTAGAAAAGTAATCAAGATAATTTCCATCCATATTCTAAGCGTTTAGAGCAGTTGTTCTCAACCCTGGCTGCACAATAGAATCATCTGGAAAGCTTTTAAAACATTTCTGAGCCTCACCTCTGATCAATTAAAATCAGATACTGGGTGGGACTGGGCATTCCTACTGTTTTTAAAGCTCCCTTAGGGATTCTAATGTTCGCTGGGGTTGAGAGCATTGATTTAGAGTAAACCCTATTATACAGTGCAGTAAGAAATACGTATTTAAATTTTAAGTGAGAGGGCCATTTTTTATAAGAGTTTGAAGTCACCTTACAAAACTCATGATATATTCTGTCCATTTTTCAATGATGACCCAAACCAGAAATCAAAAGCACCTGAGATCATGCTGAGCCTGTGGGATTATGAGTCAGTGATCATACAGCAGCCTTTAAAAGAGGCAGTTCCTTGATGTGTGCTGACCCTCTTTCCACGGTGGCCATCTCTCCAGGTAAGCTCTGGAGAACCAAACCACCCTGCCTGGCACTGGCTCTTCTTTCAGCTTTTTTTTCCCCCTCCTGTTTGAAACGGTTAAATTGAGGTAAAAATGTAATATTCATGTGATACATTGAAGCTCCCTAGAATGGAAATTTTTATTTCTTTGCCAAAGGAAGCAAGAACAGTTTGCAGGCAAAAATATTAAAATAAAAATTGCCTACATTTTTAAATTTCTCTTTTATTTAGATTCTTACCAGACCAAAGTGAAATGTGACCTGCAGCTTTGAGATCTCTTCTAGAATGAACAATCTCCAGGTGTATTCAAAACCATTAATTGCCTCTGAAGGGAGCAAAATGAGGCTTCCCCAGAATCCTGTTATTTGAAGGAGAGATACTGAGCTCAGTGTTTGCTGCTTCAGTGAGTTTCTATGGCCAAGGTATTCATGTCATGCTTCAACTATGAAGCTTGAAAGGAATAACTTGGGCAGAGAACTTTGTTGTATTAGCATGAATGCACTGACGGTCTTGTAAAGAAGGTTGTTTGAATTACATGTATGTTAAACAGTTTCAGAAGAAGTGTTTCCACTTTAGGTTTTTGCACAATAAAACCCAAATTGCAGTTTTGACTACTGAGCTGAGTCTTTTAACTTGCTTTTTTCAAAAATAATAAATCCCCCTAATGATGACCGTGCAGCACTGTCACACCCTGACACAGGCTATCTCTTCAACCCCTATGTCATTAAAAGATGCGATTTACTTATTTATGATGATTAATAACAATGAAATATGTATGAAGAAATAAATTATACAAATGCTGCACTGTACGTCAGAGGGAGAGATACAAATTGCCAAGTCCTGATTACCTGCACCCCACTACGAACAAGGGGCAGCAGAACATTTTCTCTTCCGCTGATTTTCCTCTGGGATTATAACTTGGGAAGTAGGATGTGAGAAAGTTTCAAAGGTATTTTGACAGGCTCAAATTCTTTTTTAATTGTGGATTTGTAAAACTCTACTTCCCCCTACTAACCCACACCCAGCTTCTACTGTTGCCTTCACATCACATTATTTAAGGCAGCCTAGAATACCTTAGTCAATGCCAGCTGACGGGAAGTGTCAAATGCTTTTGTCTCAGCTGACACAGAAATACCAGACACCCTCCTAGTGATTTTCCTGGATATCCATAACTTGACATGTGGGGGGTGTGTGCTGAGCAAGTTAAGTGAAACAGTGCATCTCACGGTAAACACTGAGGGTGGATGTGAAATGGGGTCAGGATGGTCTCGAGGTGATTTGTTCTGAGGCAGCTCATCACCACAGCATGTTTATTAATTCTTAAGCGCACATGGTGTATCTACTTCCTCTGGTTAGTAGGTTTGTCATTAAGGAAAGAAATAAGACATAATCAAACTCAAGCCCTCCCCCAAGTTTCACATTCGATAAACAAATGGATGACATTTAAAAAAAATAGAGACAATGTCTTGCTATGTTGCCCAGACTGATCTCGAACTCCTGAGCTCAAGTGATCCTCCCACCTTGGCCTCCTAAAGTGCCAGGATTACAGGCATAAGCCACCTCACCCAGTGAAATTTTTAAAAATACAAATCATTGAGTGGACAACATTTAAATGAGTTAATGTGTCTGCCTAAGCTGAAATTCCATAGATTTGTCACTGAAGTTTCTAGAAGGCTGTAAGCTTTCTCTTGTCTGCTTGTCTCAGTCCCTCAGGCATAAACAATAGCCTTGTTACCCATAAAAGAATTTTATCACCTTGTTTTCAGAAGACCTGGTAAAATTGACTGTTGATAGGATCTTGGCAACACCTGGAACAGGAAAAACCTTCCTATATGTACTCTCCAATACAGTAACATCCCCAATCCACGAGGTCCTTGAGGAATACGTATAACCATTTCTAACCAAATCACTAGGTGATTATGCCCTACAGGCTCATTGCTGTTTTTAGCTATTTCCAAAACCTTTGTCACATTAATCTTTCCATAGACATTATACACACACACAACAGATGTTCCTACAGATAAATTATGTGACAGAAAGAGAGACATGACACTTTTAGGAGATAAATATTAAACGAAGTCAAAACAAAATATGGAGCTGACAATCCTTATGGTCATTTGCTGTTGTAACGGAAGGTCTTGATTGTTTTAGATTTGTTTTTGTCAGATGGAGTTCATAAAAAATTCAGAAAATTCACTGTAGATGCAGTCAATTTATAACTGTATTTTTATTTGTGACTTTATTGATTGTCTGTCTCTTCATAAGAATGTAAACTCTTTCAGAGCGTTGATAAATCTGGCTGTATTCATTGAGGTTTACCTAGTACCTCCGTGTAGTAATTTCTCAGTAAACTGAAACAATAAATAAATACAAATCTCACTAAGGGAAAAATATGAATCTTCTGTTTTACATTACTGATAGTTGTTTCAGAATTCGATTTAACAGTTGAAACTTCTAACACACACTCATCTGTCATCTCAAAGTGAAACTTGAACATGCTATGAAAATATTCCACAAGAGAAGTAATAAGTATCGTGCATTCATCAGAAGGCAGTACTATATAAATAATCTTTTTACTTGTATTACTTGTGTTCTCCCTTTCTAAAACATAGCATTTTAAAGCTCTAGTGAGAAACGGAATGGTTGGCTATTTTATAATTCATTGCAAGTTAAACTTCTGCATTTTTTGTGTTAATCTTAATCATTTTATTACTCAAATTTTGTTGTCTAGACCACATAAAATCTGGCTCACCAAAAACAATTTTTAAAAATAGACTCCTTGAAAGAAGAAGAGGTGCCATTTGATACAGGTTATTAAACTCACACTTGCATAGGATTTACTTTGGCTGACTGTCAAAAACGTAGATTCCTAGGTTCCATCCCTAGAGCCATTAGGTCTTGGGTGGGAACCAGGAATCTACATTTTTAACTAGTACTGTACCTCAGTCCCTATGGATGAGGAAAGCACTCTCAAAAGCACTGCCCTAGTACTTCAGGCTTGAATTTGCCTTTTATCTGGGGGGAAAGGAATAAAAGTTCTTTACTGTGATTTTTGATTATGTAAGTTTTTCCCATTCTGCCATGAAGACCATCCTCTCTGTTAGTTGATGAATTTCTCCGCATAAAGGGTAATCAGTCTCATGGGCAGACTTTCTACAGATATTTCCTCATTTGAAAATGGTTGGTTTATTTTCCTTTTCATAGCCCTGAGAAGAATGGGGGCTTCGATTATGGACAAGGTAGACGCTGAAGTACATCCCCACTGGAGGAAAGTAAGCTGACCCTTCTAACAGCAGCAAACCAGGCCTGAGGAGGGAGGTGAGCAGGAGAAACCCTTTGGAAAGGACCTCCCTAAGGCTCTGAAAGGATTTTTTCACCTTCTACTTAGTAAAACTCATCTGTTGTGATGCTACATAAAGTGTATTCCTTCCTCCCGACAGATCATTACACTAGACAGTTTGATTGCTTTCCAGAGCGCTAATTACCATTTGAAAGGTTCACGTTTATATATTTGTTTACTTAATTTGTGTTCGCTCCTCCAAATAAAATGTAAATACCCCACATGCAGGTTTACCTGACCTTTGCAGGCACACATGTATCAAGAACAGGTGGACATAAAGCAACAACATTTCCATATCCTAAAAATAAAACTACAATCACTAATTTTTTTTTAATTTTCTGATAGGATAAAATTTAGACTTGAACCTGTTAAGGAGAGAATTAATAAATTAGAAACTAGTACTGGGGTGCTTTTACTTCTAAGATATGTAATTGTTGTTGCTGTTGTTGTTACTGTATTTGTTTTGTGTCCATCTGTTCTTGAATCATATGCACCTGAGCAAGACAGTTAGGATTCCTGATTTCATGGTATTCACATATTAATTGTGAATACCATGTAAAATAAACAAACATATAAATGTGAGGATTTTGAATGTAGGTTAGTGCTCTGGAGAAAATCAAACTGACTACTACGATAATTTGCCTGGAGAAAGAGGTGTACTTTATAAAGGGTGGCACCAGAAGAGTTTTACAAAGTACAAGAAGAAAAAGATCTTCTCAGAGTCCTAAGGCCAGGTCTCTCCGCAGAGCTCTCTCCTGATACCTCTCTCTTATCTAACTCAAATATCTGGATGTATTAGTCCATTTTCACACTGCTCTAAAGAGCTACCTGAGACTGGGTAATTTATAAAGAGAAGAGGTTTAGTTGACTCACAGTTCCACATGGCTGGGAGGCCTCAGGAAGCTTACCATCAGGGTGGAAAGTGAAGGGGAGGCAAGGTACTCTTACCATGGTGGCAGGAGAGAGAGAGAGAGTGAGGGGGAAGCGCTACATTTTTAAACCATCAGATCTCGTGAGAACTTACTCACTATCACGAGAACAAGGGGGAAATCCATTCCCATGAGCTAGTCACCTCCTACCAGGCCCCTCTTCCCACACATGGGCATTGTAATTCAAGATTGATTTTGATGGGGACACAGAGCTAAACCATATCACTGGATTAACTGGAGTCTGCTTTCACTGTGTGCTTTTTCTCTTGGATTTATAAATATGTATGGTATTGTTTTTACTTGAATAACAAACACTTTGTATTAAAAATGGCAGAGGCCCCTGATAATTTTGTCTTCCTTAGCAAGGAACATATTAATAGCAAAGAAGCTTAATCACTTTATTCCATTTAGAAGCTGAGCTGAGTTGAAACTGTGTTCATGTTGTGGTAATGGTTCTCTACCTTTGTTTTTCTCCAGCTCTTCTGGCATAGCCCTCCAGGAATTCCAACTGAGAGCCTGCCAGTAGCCTACCAGGGCTCCTCCCCTTCCAGATGCTGACCTCTCATCTTTGTCACTTCCACATCACAGATTGTCAATAACTCCTATATTCTTTGCAGAAGATTTCTGCTAACTACTTGGCCTCCAGCCCCCACATAACTCGAGAATTTGACAAATGTCTTGAGAGAAAAGCTGATGATGGGTCCGGATCAGACTTCCCTGCTCAGTACATTCTTATCCCTCAAGTCTTTCCACTACTACAAGACACCAAAAGCTTTGCTGGTTTCTCTATCTCCTCTACCTAGAGAAGACCAGGTTCTCAGACATTAGCTATAGGTCCAAAATCAAGCCAGTTTTTCTTTCTTTCGCAGGGAAAAACTGGCTGAATAGTGTTAACTGACTTGTCTTCCCTTTTCTGGAATCTTGGCATTTCTAGTTTTGGTTGCCCTAGCAGCTCTCCAATGCCTTTAAACAGATGTCTTCTGCATTCTATTAGGCTTGTTCTTGGCTGAGGCCTTAGTCTGCTGGAAAATACTGCCACATACGCAGAAGTAGAAGTCTCTTCAGACGTTATCTTTATTAGTTATTTATTGCCGTGTAACAAATTACATGGAAACTTAGTGACTTAAAGAAACAATAAGAATTTATTATCTCACAGTTTCTGTGCATCAGAATTCTGTGGATAGGAGCAGCATAGCAGATGGTTCTGGCAAAGAGTCTCTCATGAGGTTGTAGCCAAATGTCACCCTGGGCTTGAGAATGAGCTTCCAAAAGAGTTCACCCTCATAACTGCCAAGCAGGTGCTGGCTATTGTAAGGAAGTCTGTCCATTTTCACACAGGCCTGTTAGAATATTTTCATGACATGGCAGGTGACTTCCCCATAATAAGGGAAGCAAGAACATGAAAAATGGAAGTGTGCAGGTCTTTTATGACTGAGCCTTAGAAATTACACTCTTTCCTTTCTGCAATATCCTATTAGTTACACCGCTCAGTCCTATCAAATGTAGAAGAGGATACATAAAAAACAAACACCAGGGAGCAGAAATCATTTTCCGTTAGGTCTATCTAAAAGAAAGTTATATTTAAAATAAAATTCTGATATAGATAGAGAAATTTTAAAAGTTGTTTTGCTGCAGTAATGAATCATTACAAAATAACTACAAAGTTGTGCTTCCAGTGTTGGTTGCAATTCTGCTCCTGTCTCATACACCTTCTTCATTCAAGGATCCAGGCTTGAATAGCAACCTCCTTCTGGAATATGCTATTCTGATGACAGAGAGAAATAAGAGCAAGAACCATAGCACACAATGGCCCTCAATTGTTTACTTAGATATGGTATACATCACTTCTGCCTACATTTCACTGAACAAAGCAAGTCATATGGCCAAACCAGATAACAATAGAGTATTAAAGTACATTCCTCTAATAGACAGGCACTGCTAGTATCATGGTAATCATGGGGATATATATCATATTTCAGGGAAGTAAAGAATGAATAATTGGGATCAATAATAAAATCTACCACAAATAACTAGTAAGCACAAAGCAGTCATATAATAATCAATTCTATTTAGAAAGGGCAGTTCAGCTGGGTGCACATAGCCATATTTATAATATTGGCTTTAGTCTTGAAAAGAAGAAAACTGTCAAACCATTTCTACTTTTCAAGGCTTTTAATTGTTTTCTCATTTTTAGTCATATTTCAGTGGAATACTTTGGATAATATAATGATTACCAATCAGCAATTTCACTTTTTATTCTACTTTAAAATTACATTTATTCTACTGTATAAATGAGGTATGAATCTGATCCAATTGTATTCAAACGACATTCTAAAAAGAGCATATAGAAAAACACACTCTGAGAACAATCTAGAATGTTTTATAAATTGTCTGGAAAGATTGTTAGGTATCAATTGTGGAAAAAGATTAGAATCAAATCTTATACTTTTTACTTATTATTTTTCTAATAAGTCAACATTACTAAAAAATTGATACTATAATAATTAATGACCTTTAGTCCTGACATGTAGAATATGTCCATTCTCTGAGACAATATGACAAAATTATTATGCTTAATACTATGCCCAGAAATATTATTTTTAGCATCCAAACTAGATTTTTCATATTTATAATTGTGCATGGAAACAATCTGATAACCATATTTTAAGACCATATATTCTGATATGGAGTTACAGAACTGTGATGATCATAAGCCTATGTGTCTGAAAAGAATACATTGTGACTAAGACTTACACTAAACACAAAATAACACTGATTTCTAGTATCTTTTGCCAGATATACAGTTCTACTGTCCTTGTTTAGGTATGCTGATTCAAATTTCTGTAAGAGTTGGGGTGGTCTTGTGAGAGTAGGAAGAATTCTATGCTAACATGGGAATGAAGCACAAGAAAAATTAGAAGTTTTACAACATATGGAACGCAGTGACTTATCACTTGATAAAACCAAATTTAAGTGTTCAAGCCCTCAGCTATGTAGTTTGGTTCAGCTATAATTAAAAATGTTCATTCCATTCATGTTCTTGGGTTCTAGTTTTCACAGCTTTCATAAAACTAATTCTAACTTTTATACAATTGAATGTCCACATAAGCCAGGCTAGCTAATATATATTTGTTTAAAAAATTGCTTTTATGTGGTACTTCACCCAAATACATTTTTTCTATCTGATATCTCTATCAACCAGGTAAGAAATTGTTTTCACCATGCAATCTGTCAAAATGACCAATTTTACAAAAATATTGGCATCAATTTTTCCACATGCAAAACACACACATGTTCTGAGTATGTAAAAATACGCATCTCTGGACATTGAAATTTACAGAAATTTCTTACACTGCAATACTAATTATGGCTGAAGACATAAATGCCAACACATGACCTTTCCTCCATTAACTCTAAATTCTTCAGTCATATCCTGACATTCTTTCTGTCTCTAACATTACATTTTAAAGGCACATACAGTGATTTTTTAATTTTAATTCATGTATGTAACACACAAATTATGTTTTTATAAGTCAAAATTTCCCATGCACTTACATCACAATTTTAGACATGATTGGACTTTACTTAGAAGTGGCAACTCACAATTTGAGTTTTGGTTTCTTTATCAACTAGATTTTGTTAACTAGATTGGTCTGCAACTAATGCTGACATATAATTAGAGAGCCACTATTTAAAGTAACCCTTTTGAAACTAAAAAATCACTTGAAACACAAGAAGTCACCCCCGTTTCATCTGTTTTGCAAGTTCTATTTTATTTATTTATTTATTTATTTATTTTTGAGACTGAGTCTCACTCTGTCGCCCAGACTGGAGTGCAGTGGCTGCAATCTCGGCTCACTGCAACCTCTGCCTCCTGGGTTCAAGCAATTCTTCTGCGTCAGCCTTCCGAGTAGCTGGGATTACAGGCACCTGCTACCACGCTTGACTAATTTTTGTATTTTTAGTAGAGACGAGGTTTCACCATGTTGACCAGGATGGTCTCGATCTCTCGACCTTGTGATCCACCCACCTCGGCCTCCCAAAGTGTTGGGATTACAGGCATGAGCCACCACGCCTGGCCTGAATTTTTATATATCAGGTTTTCTAACAAAGAGGGATACCTTTAATTTGTTTCATATACAACACAAATGCTTAACTTTCTATAATAATTGCTCTATTAAACCAAAACAGTTTTCTACTATGCAAATGTTAAAAGTAATGAAGGGCTGTCCTACAAGAAAAGCATTATAATTAATCTTTACTTTAACAAAAGTTAAATTAATAACCATAATTAATACACATCACATTTTGGCTGCTTTATTATAAAAAAATGGACACCCATATTCTCTTACTGTTTTTGATGAGATGAACTACGAAATTCCTCCAGGGGATGAGTTTTCCCAATGTGCTTTTACAAGATAAAAATTTTTTTTCAAACATTTGAAAAACTTTATAGTAGGAAGCACTTTTAAAATATGTATTAGCAATATTCCAAAAGTCACTATGGGAGCATTTCCTTCAAATTTCTGTGCATAAATCACTTTGCATGCTCTCCAAATATCAGAGGAAGAAATGTCAGCAAATAACTTCCCAAATATAAGATATTTTTGTAGTTAAATATTTCATTTCTGCATGAGTGGCCATGAACATCTATGAATTTACCAGGCATTTTTAGTCTATATGGCACAATAATAGGTATATAAAATTGAATATTATATCTCATTCAGATAAAAGATGAGAATAATATGAGAATTACCAACAAATTTAAAACATTTTATGTTCTTTTTATTACATTCAGAACTATAGATTAAGTGTCTCTAATACGTTTTTCCTCTCTTTACGAACTTCAGGAAAGCAGGAATTATGCTTTATTACAAGAATCATATAAATGTTGATAATGTTGTGATTTTTAAAAATCTATATGATTTTGTAAGTATGTTTCTTTGGGACTCTGGTTCACACTTAAAACTTCTCTCTCTTTTACCCATGGTCAGTTGTCATTTTTTTCAATTATTAGTATTTAACAAATGTTTATATTATGCTCACTGTGTACTAAGTATTGGTACTTCATATACTGACTTACTCCTCATGGAAACTATGTAAGGTGCATGCTCTTATTCTCCATTTACGTGAGTAAAACTGGAGCACACAGTGGTTGAGTGACTAGCATAAGGTCACATAGCTAGCAAATCGAGTATATGGGATCTGAATCTCAGCCCTGTGACCGAACCATTCATACTGTGCTGCTCCTCCAATAATGACCTCAATTAAGTTGTGTACCTGATAATTGATCATTTCATTTTATGTTTGTTGGTGACCCAATAACTATCACAATATTTATTGAACCCGGAAGACACATCACAAACAGGTTGTCTAAGAAGTTATCAAAACCGGAATACTCGATTTCAAGAGCAAGTGTTCCAACTGCTGAGTGGCCAGGGAACCCACAGTTTCTGTAAAGAAATTGGAATGCATCAAGCCTGCCTAGTACACAGGTATCATCAGTTATTACAGTACAAGCTAAAAGCAAAGCCCTGTTTTCTTCACATAAGAACTACAAGTTCCTCCTATAAGGGAACTACAGCTAAAAAATTACACATTTCTTTTTCCCAAAGCTTCTTTACCTTGATTATCCTATAAATAGGAACAGGGAGTAGTATTTTCATGTTATATAGAAGGAAAAATTGAGACAAGGTGAGACCTTATTACAGAAAAGTTACTCAGTAAATTGGTAGGAGAGATTTTCAGTGACCTATAAAGCACTCAAAAGGAGAAACAAAATAGCCTTAGTCCCTTTAGTACTTTGGAAGCATTTAAAGCCAGACTTTTTCCTATTTATATTTGAGAATATTTGTAACGATTTAGTAGGAGACTATTTTATTTCGCCAGTATAATGCTTAAAAGTAGAGGTTAAATTGTGTGATTTCCGGGCGCCAGAGATATTCCTCCAGCCCCTAAAAGCTCCTCCACTAGTTTTGTGACATTTATAATTCATACAAGTTATAAATATTGGCATCAATTGCCATTGAAAATTAGCATCAATTTCTTCAACATGCAAAAACACACATCTTCTAACCATGTAAAAAAAGGTGTGTGAAAAGAGAGGTAATATGGTAATACTAAACATTCTTAATAATTTACACCTGTGTAGATTCTCCTGAAAGTTTATTTTTGGCGGGAGAAAACAACATAAGCTGGAAGTCAATGGGACACAAAGATAACTTTGCTCCAAAGAGGAACAGAAGTAAAACTGAGACAGAACCCAGAAGGTGGTATCTAAGAACCCAAAGAGAAACTACCTCACTTTTGTTCTATATGAAAGAGAATTAAAGTGTAAGCAAGTCAAACCCAATTAATCTTTATTAATTGAGAAACTTAATCGAGAAAAAATGTTCACAGTAGTTTTAACTACATAAACCAACTCCAAAGTATTAGAGTAATAGATGCATAAAACTCAAGATCGGTCATTCAAAACTATAAATACACTAAAGTAGTTGAACTTGGGTGCAAATCAAACCCCAGACCAGTGGCTTCTAAAAGAGATTGGATAAACTATGCTGAGCACTGTTAATATGCAAAGCAAAACAGTTGCTTCTGAAACAGAAAGTGGGCCCCAAAGTGCTTCCATTGCTAAAATATAAAGGACTTCCCCAGGACAAGCCTGGAGTCCTACACAAACTCTGCTTAGAAAGAGTTTAAATGTAGGGTGAAATTGTTGGCAAGGATTTTTCCTTCACCTAATTTTTCAATGCAATAGATGAAAGAATAGGTTTAGTGTGGACCTAATAAAAGAAGCCTTAGATTTGGAATTCAGTCTGCAAGAGTAGCGAGTGATTTTTCTGGAATAGCAGTCTCCTGGGCATGCGAGCCATCCAGGAAACCACAGCAAGTATGATCATTTCAAGGCCATGATGTAGCAAATCACAGGAACCAGTGTTCCGCCTAGGACACACATGTGTCCTGATAATTGGGTTTGTATGGGAAAGGAGATGCAGTCCAGGACCACGGATAGAAAGATCTGGTTAGACTAGCATAAACAACATGCATTCCAGGGTGAATCCTGCCACATTCCTCTACAGGCCATGAAATTTACTGAATTACAAGCATGCTAATTATTTGCTTACAGATGCTTAACCAGTTAGCATGATTATGTTAAAAAAAAAATCTTTACTTCATCTCTGGCATAACAATGCGTTCAAGAATTTAAAAGATGTGTATGAGGAACTGAGGACTGGCAGCAGGGCTTCTTTGTCTAGACTTTAGACTCTGAAAAAACTCGTTCATAAGATAGAATGACAAGCCCAGGAGTTTCACAAACTGACCTTTTGCCTTTTGGGCTCCAGTCATCAGATTCTAAATTGAGCCACCAGCAGAAAAGCACATGACATATCATTTTAAAGCCTTCCAGATCCAGTATTTTAGGATGATAGCTGTTTACTTAATTTGTCATTTTAAAATAATATCTATAAAGTATAAAAAATAATACCTGGCACATAGTAACTGGTCAATAATATAAGCTATTGTTCGGTCTCCGAAAACAATACTCTGAAATGAAGGCCTCAGAAGCAAAAGTTTTTCTGACCATCTCCTGCTCTCTTATTCTCAGTCCCATTATCTCTTGGGGATAGCCATAGAAATCTCTTTTTCCCAAGGTGGGTCACAGAAACCAGAACCCCTTTTCCCCAAAGCCAGCCATAAAATCTAAAAATATTAATCTAATTTGCCCTCTACTTTTCTGTGTAAAAACTAGATGTAAAGAAATGATAAGATCAGGCCGAGCATAGTGGCTCACGCCTGTAATCCCAGCACTTTGGGAGGTGGAGGTGGGCGGATCATGAGGTCAGGAGATGGAGACCATCCTGGGCAACGTGGTGAAACCCCTTCTCTGCTAAAAATACAAAAAAAAAAAAAAAATTAGCTGGGCGTGGTGGCGTGCCCCTGTAGTTCCAGCTACTTGGGAAGCTGAAGCAGGAGGATAGCTTGAACCCGGGAGGTGGAGGTTGCAGTGAGCTGAGATCATGCCACTGCACTCCAGCCTGGCGATAGAATGAGACTCTGTCTCAAAAAAAAAAAAGAAAAGAAAAGAAAAGAAAAAACTTGTAAGCTCTATCTTGTTTAATTGTAGTTCCTAAGACCCCCATTCCAGAGAGGACCCTACCCTACACCCAGAAGGAAGGAATGCATGCTCAGAGAGCCCAAGAATAATCCAGACAGACAGGCTCTGCTGGGTTTGCCTACTCTGTCTATTAGCATTAGATCATAACCGTTTTGTTCAATCATACTCTTACCTGGCTGCTCATACTTTGTTGAATCTAAGTATAAAAATGAACGACTTTCCCTTTATCTCTGGGTCTTCATTCTAATGACTCCCATGTGCACATGTTACATGAATTTGTATGCCTTTTCTTTAGGGAATCTGCTTTTTATGAGTTCATTTTTTGGTGAACCTTCAGAGAGCAAAGGGGAACTTTCCTGTTGGCCCTTACACTATTTATTATTACTGGAACGGGAACATACTGTAACAGATATGAGATCTTTGAGTTAATCATACTTTTTGAACAGACTTTTGCTTCATCAATACACTTTAACTAAAATGACACTATTTTTAGCTCCACATTCATCTTGAACTTTTATTACTTTGTATACTCTTTGTAGGTTCTCTTCTTACATATGTGTGAAATATTAAAAGGTATTTTAAAGTAGCAGTTAAGTTTGCAAATATGGTGTGAAATAAATACTCAAAATACTATGTTGTATATGAGTAACGTGGCAAGAAATAAGCTTTTCTTCCTTCTCCCATTTTCTTTCTTTGACCTTATTACGTGTGATTCAATCAGTAAAGAGGCAGACTTACGTGTGAACTCAGAGGTTGTGCTCTGAGAGTTGGTCAATTTTAGCAAGAGAACTCTGTAAATGTTTCAGAGTTGTTTCTTTTTAATAATTGAAAAGACTTAAACCTTCTCCTGCAAAGAATAAGTACAATCTACTGCAGCACTTCCAATATGGAGCTGAGAGAATGATGTAAGACCTTGCTATATGACTTTCTGGATACTTAGGACACAAAGCTAAGAGCAGACGACATGAAAACACCAAGTAAAATGTCAGAGAAGGCTAGGAAAAGGTATATTGGAAAGAAAATGGGCTTCAGGAGGCCTCTCCAGAGTTTGTGGCTTCATAGAGCAAATAGCAAACTATTTTGTAATATTCACTGGGCTGTGCATTCATGTCAAGATTACCTCCTTTTTTGTAGAACTGTACCTACACATCTTTCTAGGTATTATGGACATAATTGAGGATTGACAACCATAACAAGTCCTCATTTCAAAAACTAAAATTATTTTTTTGTCAGTAATTGTTCCGAATTTAGAAGTGAGAAAGCAGTCATTTCCTCACCATAAGCGTTGTGTATTTTGCCTAATGACAGGGCTACATTTTGTAAGTGTTGTCTGGTAAGTATAATTTATTAAATGTATCAAATAATTGTTTGCAAAATAATAATAATTACCTCTTCTTGCAAATGATGCTCACGACAATGTCAAGCTCTTCCAAATGGAATGATTTACTTCTGTTTTTCATTGAATAAAACAACTAGTAGATTATCCTTAGACTGCTATTTCATGTACTGGATTTATTTTACAAAAGCAAAATTGTGAAGGGAACAATTCGCCAGAATCAAATGCTGCTCTCTTCATCTTTACTTTCCTTGTTGGCTGTGGCATTCACAATGTAATGGTTATATTGTCACTATTCCACTAGATTGCAATTCATTTCCCCCCTGTTACCCAAGAGCCTAAAAGCAAATTCCCAACAACACATTAAGAGGCATAAAACAATTCTTGAAAAAAGAATTAGATTAGATATGAAGCAATACAGGAAAAGTTGGAAATTGGGAATTATACTTATCAAGTTGCATGTGAAGAAATGTCATTTGTGAGATCTCCAAGGATCCTGTTGTAGCTGTTTGATACACCGTGCCTAGGATTTGTCAGGTTGCAGCATAGTTCTTGGATTCAAAGAAGAGAACCAATTTGTCTGTCAATGTTTATCCTTCTTTCAATCTACTAAGTGGATTTTTCCTGAATAAAAGCTAATGCTGAGCTATTTTTATTCTCTTTTTGTGTGTTCAACTGAGTTTTCTTGGCTCATGAATATGCCTCAATATTTTTCCTGAGCTTTTCCATACTTATTGTTGAATACTTAGTGAGTCATAATTAAATTTGTATTATCTGGAAAAAGAGCATCCAGACAATTCAGATATGAAAATGTACTCATAACCCATTGCCCTTATTCTCTACCTTTTCCCTTGATCCTGTTCCTAGAATATGCTAAATAGTAGGACAGTTGGTTTCATATTATCACTGTTTTTTAAGTCTATCTGCTTTGTAATAAAGCCTCTAACAAGCAGTGAAATTACCTAAGAGGCAAAAAACAGAAGAGAGGAGGAAGAAATGCCAGAAATGTCTGAAAAAAATGAAATTTATAAACCTCAAAAGTTTCCTCTAAAGTTTTTTACGGTTTGGGTTATTTTCACCAGGCAGAGGGGCTCATTCTCTGTTTGTTTCTTTTATAAAATTCATCTAAGATTTTTTTGAAGGGAAACATTCAAATATCTTTCAAAAATCTTTATAGATATTGTCATTCTATGTAATTTAACACTATTATTTCACACTTTTCATTTGTGATCATGTAACCTAAAAAAATACTAATAGTGAAAGCAAAATCTTCCCTTAAAGGCTTTCTTTTTATTTTTGATTTTCCTCTTTTTCTAACCTTTCTTTTTGTTTTCTTTTTTTTTTTTTTGTCATCACACCCTACTCTTCAAAGAAAAGGGGTAGGACAATCAATTAGTAATCTCAAAACGATACTATGTCATTTACTTGGAAACTAAAACATTTCCAAATACTTTCCACTCTAATAATGGAATAAGACAATTACAGTTTTAGGAGTTCTATAACTCTCGTTGCTCTAGTGGTTTTCCAAATATTTTCATTATGTGATAGAAAATGGCTTTCTGCTCAGTACACCAGATAAATCTGACCATGAAGTTACTTGCAGGGTAACTGAAAGGTGTTGGTCTGTGCTTTTATTGCTCTATTTATAGAATAATGGCTAAGCCTAACATTACCTTATAACCCATGAATAAATTATGTAGTCTTATATTTTTTAAAAATCTGATTTCTTGATAGTGTGAGAAATGAAACTATGCTATAGCCCTAATCATAGACAACTATCTCTTCTCTGTAAAATCTGGTAACAACCCAAAACAGAAAGATCTGAGCTAGGGGTTCCCAGTTCTGAACTCTTAAAATTGGAGTGCAACTTTGTCCACCCTTGTTCTGCTATTATTCAAGGAGGTAAAAGGTGGATATGAGGTATCTTCTCTACTCAAAATATTATCCTCTTCATAGTCTAGTAATTACAAATACGTGTAAGTTGAGCTCTTTGTTATCCTTATGAGTTTAAAAAATGCAAAGTAATAATATTGTGAAAGTTTGGAAAAGGAAGACAAATTCAGACAAGAAGTATTTGAATTGAATTGCATTGCTTCTAATTGATACAAGCCCAACAAAGAAGGGAGGAAAAGGGAAGGAACAGAATAAATTCAAAATTTTGCTCAGCCACTTATAATTTCTGTGATCCAAGCAAATTACTTTTTCTGTATAGTGAGCATAATCTTACCTTGCAGAGTTGTTCCAATAATTAAACAAGATCACATACACAAAATACTTAGCAGGCAGTGGTCATGCATTAAGTGACCATATTTTTTATGGAGTTCCCTGGTGGGATGGGGCTAGAGTCTTGGCCACTCACTTACTAGAAGAGTACAAGGTAGTGATCTTCCAACTGGGATATGCAAAACCCTGGGAATACAGAAAGCTCCTCCAAGGAGTCAGAAGCATGAATCCTCTTAAGAGAATCAATGCCCAGATCCTTTATTTCTCGATGAATTCTATTCTAAATTTGACCCGTTTAAGAACATTTCTGTGTTTGGTGAAGGCTGCACATTAGCAAAGTTTCCTTTCCTACTAACTTGTTTCAAATTAACTCCTCCAAGTTGTCAAAAAAAAATTCTTTTTACCTATCACAAATTTGCTATGTTGCATTTCTCTATTGCAATAATGATCTGAGCTGTCAAGTAAGGGACAAGTTGAAAAATTGTTATGCATAGAGTCCCCTTTAATCAAGGTAACATAACACTCCATCCATTCTACTAAAAAGGTACATTTCCAATACAAATCTACTTGTTATAGTTAGTGATAATTTATCAAACTCTGTAATTTTTTTATTTTATCAATTGACTATTACTAATAATATAATAACAACTCAATCAAAAAGAATGTTTAACCCTCAGAGCTTTATAGTTGAAAGAAATTATTTAAAGTTCAATTTTAATTTATATTCACATTTTTGATACAGAAAGTATGAGAGGATGATCAATAAAAGACTTTCAAGCATGAAAAATGTTATATTATGATAATATTCTAGGGTAGTAGTACAATAAAAGTACAATTTTGAGCAAAAAAAGAAGGGATTTTTCGTGAGTTTTTTTAAATAAATTGTTCTGGGTAACATATCACCATGGCATTTAGATTCCCTTGGAAACATTTAAAAGCATAATCTAACAATTACATTTTTAAATGATAATATTTATAATATGTAAAAAATTACATCCTTCCCAGCCACTTAAACTTATTATTAAAAATGTATAAGATGGTACACAGTTAAAACATAATTTTCTGGTCCATGTATGCAATACAAGCTAGTCTACAGATCCCTGAGGCAGAGGTTAAGAGCATGGAACTTTCAAATCAGACAGAACAGGCTTTGAAATCGGTCTCCACCTCTTGATTTTTAACGAGGCATGTTCAACTTAACCTCTCTGTGCCTCAGTTTCCTTTTTCTGTCATCATGCCCTATTCTTCATATCTTTAAATTTAAAGAATTTAAATAAATTTTAAATGAAATGAAATGAAACATCTTCCTATCTTTAAAATGGAGATAAGCATGATAGAATTAAATGAGATAATGTATTGAAAGTATTTAGCCTTGTACCTGGCTTTTGGCAGGTATCATCATCATCATCTTTACTGCATATGGGAAAGACAGGAAAAAAGAGGCCTCAGTGCAAAAAGAGGATCCAAGAGTTACACTGAAGACTTGAAGTAACATTTCTTCTAGTGGAATATATACAAATGGCCAACAAGTACATGAAAACATGTACATTATTAGCCATTAGGGAAATTTGAACCAAAGCACAATGAGATACCCTTTCACACCCACTAGAAAAGCTAGAATCAGGAGGGAGAGAGGGAGGGAGAGAAAAAGGAAGGAAAGAGAGAGGGAGGAAGAAAGAGAAAATAAAAAAGAAGGGAAGAAAAATATTATGTTAGCAAAAATGTGGAGAAATTGGAATCCCTCATACACTGCTGGTATGAATGTAAAATGGAGCAATGGCTACAGAAAATAGTCTGGTGATTCCTCAATAAGTTAATTATAGAATTTCCATTTGACCCAGCAATTCCACTGTTAAGTATATATCCAAAAGAATTAAAAACAGGTGTTGAAATAAATCTTTGTACACAAATGTTCACAGCAGCACTATTCACAATAGCCAAAAGTTGGAAACAACCCAAATTTCCATCAACAGATGAATGCATATGGATAAACAAATTGTAGCATAACCACACAATGAAAGAGTATTCAGCCTTTAGCAGGAATGAAGTTCTGATACATACTAGGATGTGCGTGAAACTTGAAAACAGTATGCTAAGTGAAGAAGCCAGACATAGAAGATCACATATTGTATGATTCCATTCATATGAAATATTCAGAATAGGCAAACCCATTGGAATCGTCAGTGACTGGGAGGAGAGGGAACAGCTGCTTAATAAGTAGAGAGTCTCTTGTGGAGTTGATGAAAATGTTTTAGAACTAAATAGAGGTTAAGTTTGCACAACATTGTGAATATACTAAACACTACACAGATTTGAAATCTTGCATTTCACATGTTGTATGTTTTATGGCAGCGATTCTTCAATAATGATAACAAAGATGGTCACTTACCCTCAGTGTTTCCTTCTTGTCTCCAGGTTTTATTAATGCCTTGAGAAGCACTGGCTATCAATAATATCCATGAAACTTTAACAGTCAAAGCATAGCTGCTGTCTACAGCTATAAAGCCACACTGTAGGGAGGTTGCTTTCTCTGAAAGATGATGTATTTCTGGAGCCATAGTTACAGACATCACTCCAGATTGCAAAAAGATTACCCGCAGCGACACCATTTTGAGGACTTTAAAGGGGTCATCCTACTTTTTAAGGAGTAGGTGGAATCCTCTGCTTCAAAACAAGCTCTTACATCACATGAAGAGCTGAGGAAAAGAGAAGGAAGAGAGACTGATGGGGTCAGAGCATTCTTGTCCAGTGGGCAAGGCTTAGGGTTTTAGGAGATTTAGATTGGGAATAGGGACTTGCATAATCATTAAACAGTGACAATTGCCCAAACGTGGTCAAACTACTTACCTGGTTGCAGTCTGTGGTGAGAGTTGGAGTCTCTGTGAGATTCCTGCATGTAGATTCCTGTTTCAACACTTTCTATCTGGGTAACTTCAGGCAGGTTGCCTAATCTACTCAAGGTTCCGTTTTCCTTACCTGTAAAATGAGGATAATAAAATCTACTCCCAAGAGTTTTTTGGGAGGTAAAAAGATACAAGGTAGTTTTCCCACAAACGTGTCTGAGAATGACAATCACCTAGCATGCTTTATAAATAGTAAGTTTCTGGGCCCCATACCAGACATGGATCTGGATCATAGGGTCCAGGGAGAGGTCTGGGAATCACATTTTGAATGCCTTCCTGAAATGATACTTAGCGATCTAGCCAGAATGGGGAAAAATAGAGCTCTTGGTACATAAGTAGTCAAAAGTGTTATTTATTGTGCATATTTTAGATTATTATTTTGGTGGTTATGGTAAACATTTAAATGAGGTCTCCAGGAAATCAAAATAATTAATAAAAAGATTAAAAACCCATTCGAGTGTTCTTTTCCTCATATTATACAAACAACTGACCTGACCAATTTTTCTCCATTCAATAGACTAAAATTGAGAGGGAAAAAAACTAATAACAATTTAAGTTTCTGAAAAAGATTATAACACTGTGGGTAATTAGGACAGCCATTTGAGGACAGCTTCTATTTGGCAATAGGAGAGGAGGTAGAAATTCTAACAGATAAAAATTCTCCGCCAGCTCCCTATTGAGATTTCTCATGAATCAATGACAATTTTAGTATTTTCAAAGAATAACAACTCATTGATCTGAAGGTGTGCTCTTTATTTTATCAATTTGAAAGAGAGTCTGATGTCCCAACTAGATCCTGTTAGTCCACCCACTATATTGACTTCTAAAATTTGATTGTGGGCCACAGTAAGAATACATTTTACATTGTATTTCAGATACATATGTATCTGGAATAATACCATTATGTATCCTTATAAGGTATTATGCATTTGGATATTTTCCATTTTCTTTTTTTTTATTATTATACTTTAAGTTCTAGGGTACATGTGTACAACGTGCAGGTTTGTTATATATGTATACTTTTGCCATGTTGCTGTGCTGCACCCATCAACTCGTCAGCACCCATCAACTCGTCATTTACATCAGGTATAACTCCCAATGCCATCCCTTCCCCATCCCCCCTCCCCATAATAGGCCCTGGTGTGTGATGTTCCCCTTCCAGAGTCCAAGTGATCTCATTGTTCAATTCCCACCTATGAGTGAGAACATGTGGTGTTTGGTCTTCTGTTCTTGCGATAGTTTGCTGAGAATGATGGTTTCCAGCTACATCCATGTCCCTACAAAGGACATGAACTCATCCTTTTTTATGGCAGCATAGTATTCCATGGTGTATATGTGCCACATTTTCTTTTTTTTATTATTATACTTTAAGTTCTAGGGTACATGTGCATAACGTGCAGGTTTGTTACATATGTATACTTGTGCCATGTTGCTGTGCTGCACCCATCAACTCGTCAGCACCCATCAACTATCAACTCGTCATTTACATCAGGTATAACTCCCAATGCAATCCCTCCCCCCTCCCCCCTCCCCATGATAGGCCCCGGTGTGTGATGTTCCCCTTCCTGAGTCCAAGTGATCTCATTGTTCAGTTCCCACCTATGAGTGAGAACATGCGATGTTTGGTTTTCTGTTCTTGCGATAGTTTGCTGAGAATGATGGTTTCCAGCTGCATCCATGTCCCTACAAAGGACACAAACTCATCCTTTTTTATGGCTGCATAGTATTCCATGGTGTATATGTGCCACATTTTCTTAATCCAGTCTGTCACCGATGGACATTTGGGTTGATTCCAAGTCTTTGCTATTGTGAATAGTGTCACAATAAACATACGTGTGCATGTGTCTTTATAGCAGCATGATTTATAATCCTTTGGGTATATACCCAGTAATAGGATGGCTGGGTCATATGGTACTTCTAGTTCTAGATCCTTGAGGAATCGCCATACTGTTTTCCATAATGGTTGAACTAGTTTACAATCCCACCAACAGTGTAAAAGTGTTCCTATTTCTCCACATCCTCTCCAGCACCTGTTGTTTCCTGACTTTTTAATGATCGCCATTCTAACTGGTGTGAGATGGTATCTTATTGTGGTTTTGATTTGCATTTCTCTGATGGCCAGTGATGATGAGCATTTTTTCATGTGTCTGTTGGCTGTATGAATGTCCTCTTTTGAGAAATGTCTATTCATATCCTTTGCCCACTTTTTGATGGGGTTGTTTGTTTTTTTCTTGTAAATTTGTTTGAGTTCTTTGTAGGTTCTGGATATTAGCCCTTTGTCTGATGAGTAGATTGCAAAAATTTTCTCCCATTCGGTAGGTTGCCTGTTCACTCTGATGGTAGTTTCCTTTGCTGTGCAGAAGCTCTTTAGTTTAATGAGATCCCATTTGTCAATTTTGGCTTTCGTTGCCGTTGCTTTTGGTGTTTTAGACATGAAGTCTTTGCCCATGCCTATGTCCTGAATGGTATTCCCTAGGTTTTCTTCCAGGATTTTTATGGTATTAGGTCTAACATTTAAGTCTCTAATCCATCTTGAATTAATTTTCGTAGAAGGAGTAAGGAAAGGATCCAGTTTCAGCTTTCTACTTATGGCTAGCCAATTATCCCAGCACCATGTATTAAATAGGGAATCCTCTCCCCATTTCTTGTTTTTCTCAGGTTTATCAAAGATCAGATGGCTGTAGATGTGTGGTATTATTTCTGAGGACTCTGTTCTGTTCCATTGGTCTATATCTCTGTTTTGGTACCAGTACCATGCTGTTTTGGTTACTGTAGCCTTGTAGTATAGTTTGAAGTCAGGTAGCGTGATGCCTCCAGCTTTGTTCTTTTGACTTAGGATTGTCTTGGCGATGCGGGCTCTTTTTTGGTTCCATATGAACTTTAAAGCAGTTTTTTCCAATTCTGTGAAGAAACTCATTGGTAGCTTGATGGGTATGGCATTGAATCTATAAATTACCTTGGGCAGTATGACCATTTTCACAATATTGATTCTTCCTATCCATGAGCATGGTATGTTTTTCCATTTGTTTATGTCCTCTTTTATTTCACTGAGCAGTGGTTTGTAGTTCTCCTTGAAGAGGTCCTTTACATCCCTTGTAAGTTGGATTCCTAAGTATTTTATTCTCTTTGAAGCAATTGTGAATGGAAGTTCATTCATGATTTGGCTCTCTGTTTGTCTGTTACTGGTGTATAAGAATGCTTGTGATTTTTGCACATTAATTTTGTATCCTGAGACTTTGCTGAAGTTGCTTATCAGCTTAAGGAGATTTTGGGCTGTGACAATGGGGTTTTCTAAATCATGTCATCTGCAAAGAGGGACAATTTGACTTCTTCTTTTCCTAACTGAATACCCTTGATTTCTTTCTCTTGCCTGATTGCCCTAGCCAGAACTTCCAACACTATGTGGAATAGGAGTGGTGAGAGAGGGCATCCCTGTCTTGTGCCAGTTTTCAAAGGGAATTTTTCCAGTTTTTGCCCATCCAGTATGATATTGGCTGTGGGTTTGTCATAAATAGCTCTTATTATTTTGAAGTACGTTCCATCAATACCGAATTTATTGAGAGTTTTTAGCATGAAGGGCTGTTGAATTTTGTCAAAGGCTTTTTCTGCATCTATTGAGATAATCATGTGGTTTTTGTCTTTGGTTCTGTTTATATGATGGATTACATTTATTGATTTGCATATGTTGAACCAGCCTTGCATCCCAGGGATGAAGCCAACTTGATCATGGTGGATAAGCTTTCTGATGTGCTGCTGAATCCGGTTTGCCAGTATTTTATTGAGGATTTTTGCATTGATGTTCATCAGGGATATTGGTCTAAAATTCTCTTTTTTTGTTGTGTCTCTGCCAGGCTTTGGTATCAGGATGATGTTGGCCTCATAAAATGAGTTAGGGAGGATTCTTTCTTTTTCTATTGATTTGAATAGTTTCGGAAGAAATGGTACCAGCTCTTCCTTGTACCTCTGGTAGAATTCAGCTGTGAATCCATCTGGTCCTGGACTTTTTTTGGTTGGTAGGCTATTAATTATTGCCTCAATTTCAGAGCCTGCTATTGGTCTATTCAGGGATTCAGCTTCTTCCTGGTTTAGTCTTGGGAGAGTGTAAGTGTCCAGGAAATTATCCATTTCTTCTAGATTTTCTAGTTTATTTGCGTAGAGGTGTTTATAGTATTCTCTGATGGTAGTTTGTATTTCTGTGGGGGTGGTGATATCCCCTTTATCATTTTTTATTGCGTCTATTTAATTCTTCTCTCTTTTCTTCTTTATTAGTCTTGCTAGCAGTCTAACAATTTTGTTGATCTTTTCAAAAAAACCAACTCCTGGATTCATTGATTTTTTGGAGGGTTTTTTGTGTCTCTATCTCCTTCAGTTCTGCTCTGATCTTAGTTATTTCTTGCCTTCTGTTAGCTTTTGAATGTGTTTGCTCTTGCTTCTCTAGTTCTTTTAATTGCGATGTTAGAGTGTCAATTTTAGATCTTTCCAGCTTTCTCTTGTAGACATTTAGTGCTATAAATTTCCCTCTACACACTGCTTTAAATGTGTCCCAGAGATTCTGGCATGTTGTATCTTTGTTCTCATTGGTTTCAAAGAACATCTTTATTTCTGCCTTCATTTCGTTGTGTACCCAGTAGTCATTCAGGAGCAGATTATTCAGTTTCCATGTAGTTGAGCGGTTTTGATTGAGTTTCTTAGTCTTGAGTTCTAGTTTGATTGCACTGTGGTCTGAGAGACAGTTTGTTATAATTTCTGTTCTTGTACATTTGCTGAGGAGTGCTTTACTTCCAATTATGTGGTCAATTTTGGAATAAGTGTGATGTGGTGCTGAGAAGAATGTATATTCTGTTGATTTGGGGTGGAGAGTTCTGTAGATGTCTATTAGGTTTGCTTGCTGCAGAGATGAGTTCAATTCCTGGATATCCTTGTTAACTTTCTGTCTCATTGATCTGTCTAATGTTGACAGTGGGGTGTTGAAGTCTCTCATTATTATTGTATGGGAGTCTAAGTCTCTTTGTAAGTCTCTAAGGACTTGCTTTATGAATCTGGGTGCTCCTGTATTGGGTGCATATATATTTAGGATAGTTAGCTCTTCCTGTTGAATTGATCCCTTTACCATTATGTAATGGCCTTCTTTGTCTCTTTTGATCTTTGATGGTTTAAAGTCTGTTTTATCAGAGACTAGTATTGCAATCCCTGCTTTTTTTTTGTTCTCCATTTGCTTGGTAGATCTTCCTCCATCCCTTTATTTTGAGCCTTTGTATGTCTCTGCGTGTGAGATGGGTCTCCTGAATACAGCAGACTGATGGGTCTTGACTCTTTATCCAGTTTGCCAGTCTGTGTCTTTTAATTGGAGCATTTAGTCCATTTACATTTAAGGTTAATATTGTTATGTGTGAACTTGATCCTGCCATTATGATATTAACTGGTTATTTTGCTCGTTAGTTGATGCAGTTTCTTCCTAGCCTCGATGGTCTTTACATTTTGGCATGTTTTTGCAATGGCTGGTACCGGTTGTTCCTTTCCATGTTTAGTGCTTCCTTCAGGGTCTCTTGTAAGGCAGGCCTGGTGCTGACAAAATCTCTAAGCATTTGCTTATCTGTAAAGGAGTTTATTTCTCCTTCACTTATGAAACTTAGTTTGGCTAGATATGAAATTCTGGGTTTAAAATTCTTTTCTTTAAGAATGTTGAATATTGGCCCCCACTCTCTTCTGGCTTGGAGAGTTTCTGCCGAGAGATCTGCGGTTAGTCTGATGGGTTTCCCTTTGTGGGTAACCTGACCTTTCTCTCTGGCTGCCCTTAAGATTTTTTCCTTCCTTTCAACTTTGGTGAATCTGGCAATTATGTGTCTTGGAGTTGCTCTTCTCGAGGAGTATCTTTGTGGCGTTCTCTGTATTTCCTGAATTTGAATGTTGGCCTGCCCTACTAGGTTGGGGAAGTTCTCCTGGCTAACTTGGTTCCATTTTCCCCCTCACTTTCAGGCACCCCAATCAGATGTAGATTTGGTCTTTTTACATAATCCCATACTTCTTGCAGGCTTTGTTCATTTCTTTTTCTTCTTTTTTCTCTAGATTTCTCTTCTCACTTCATTTCATTCATTTGATCCTCAATCGCTGATACTCTTTCTTCCAGTTGATTGAGTCGGTTACTGAAGCTTGTGCATTCGTCACTTATTTCTCGTGTCATGGTTTTCATCTCTGTCCATTCGTTTATGGCCTTCTCTGCATTAATTATTCTGGTTATCAATTCTTCCACTCCTTTTTCAAGCTTTTTAGTTTCTTTGGGCTGGGTATGTAATTCCTCCTTTAGCTCTGAGAAGTTTGATGGACTGAAGCCTTCTCTCATCTCATCAAAGTCATTCTCCGTCCAGCTTTGATCCGTTGCTGGCGATGAGCTGTGTTCCTTTGGAGGGGGAGATGCGCTCTTATTTTTTGAATTTCCAGCTTTTCTGCCCTGCTTTTTCCCCATCTTTGTGGTTTTATCTGCCTCTGGTCTTTGATGATGGTGATGTACTGATGGGGTTTTGGTGTGGGTGTCCTTCCTGTTTGTTAGTTTTCCTTCTAACAGTCAGGACTCTCAGCTGTAGGTCTGTTGGAGATTGCTTGAGGTCCACTCCAGACCCTGTTTGCCTGGGTGTCAGCAGCAGAGGCTGCAGAAGATAGAATACTGCTGAACAGCGAGTGTACCTTTCTGATTCTTGCTTTGGAAGCTTCCTCTCAGGAGTGTACTCCACCGTGTGAGGTGTGGGGTGTCGGTCTGCCCCTAGTGGGGGATGTCTCCCAGTTAGGCTACTCAGGGGTCAGGGACCCACTTGAGCAGGCAATCTGTCTGTTCTCAGATCTCAACCTCCGTGTTGGGAGATCTACCACTCTCTTCAAAGCTGTCAGACAGAGTTGCTTGCGTCTGCAGAGGTTTCTGCTGCTTTTGTTGTTGTTGTTGTTGTTGTTGTTGTTGTTTAGCTGTGCCCTGTCCCCAGAGGTGGAGTCTACAGAGACTGGCAGGCCTCCTTGAGCTGCTGTGAGCTCCACCCAGTCGATCTTCCCAGGGCTTTGTTTACCTACTTAAGCCTCAGCAATGTCAGGCGTCCCTCCCCCAGCCTCTCTGCTGCCTTGCAGTTAGATCGCAGACTGCTGTGCTAGCAATGAGGAAGGCTCCGTGGGCATGGGACCCTCCCGGGCAGGTGTGGGATATAATCTCCTGGTGTGCCTGTTTGCTTAAAGCGCAGTATTGGGGTGGGCGTTACCCGATTTTCCAGGTGTTGTGTGTCTCTGTTCCCCTGGCTAGGAAAAGGGATCCCCTTCCCCCTTGTGCTTCCCAGGTGAGGGGATGCCTCCCCCTGCTTCAGCTCTCGCTGGTCGGGCTGCAACAGCTAACCAGCACTGATTGTCCGGCACTCCCCAGTGAGATGAACCCAGTACCTCAGTTGATAATGCAGAAATCACCTGTGTTCTGTGTTGCTCGCGTTGGGAGCGGGAGACTGGAGCTGTTCCTATTGGGCCATCTTGCTCCACCCCCCATGTTTTCCATTTTCTTTTCTTTTCTTTTTTTTTTATTTTTAGAAATTCTGGTTGCAATCCACTAATTTCTTTCACAACTACTAATTTGTCCCAAACCACTAATGGGTGGCAACCTAAAATTTGAGAAGCACTGACCTAACATATGCATCAGAAGTGAGTATTTTCACCTTCTCACAAATTGTGAATAACAAAATGACTGGTTTGGATTAAAAATAAACCAGAGAGTCCAAGCAAGGTGGCTCACATCTGTAATCCTAACACTTTGGGAGGTTGAGGCAGGAGGATGACTTGAGCCCAGGAGTTCAAGACCAGCCTGAGCAACATTGTGAAACCTCATCTATACTAAAAACAAAAATTAGCTGGGTATGGTGGTGCACACCTATGGCCCCAACTACTCAGGATACTGAGGCAGAAAGATTACTTGAGCCTGGAAAGTCAAAGCTGCAATGAGCTGTGCTCCTGCCACTGCAGTTCAGGGCAACATCCTGTCAAAAGAAAAGGAAAGAGGGAAAGGAAAGAAAGAAAGAAGGAAAGAAGGAAGGAAGGAAAAGAAGGAAGGAAAGAAGGAAGGAAGGAAGGAAGGAAGGAAGGAAGGAAGGAAGGAAGGAAGGAAGGAAGGAAGGAAGGAAGGGAGGGAAGGAAGGAACGAAGGAAGGAAGGAGAGAGAAGAGAAGAGAAGAGAGAAAGGAAAGGAAGGAAAGGAAAGGAAAGGAAAGGAAAGGAAAGGAAAGGAAAGGAAAGGAAAGGAAAAGAAAGGAAAGGAAAGGAAAGGAAAGGAAAGGAAAGGAAAGGAAAGGAAAGGAAAGGAAAGGAAAGGAAAGGAAAGGAAAGGAAAGGAAAGGAAGACCACTTTGCAAATCACCAAAGAAAAAAGATGAATCAGTAATTTGGACTATAACAGAACTTAATGTTCTCATCTGGGTATTTCTGACTTACGTAGGCACAACCTGAAACTCTATGTAGGAAGCTATGTTATGACTACTTACAACTTTGAAGTTTAAAACAACTGCAAAAGCTTATCCTTGTATGTAGGCATTCTTGAAAGTAAATTTGAATATCTGAAACAGCTTATGAAATTATGATCTGAGCAATATGTCCTTCTGGGGGGAAATGGCAAAGGTGTGGAAAGGTTGTGCCTTTATTATTACATTGATAAAGAGTTGGTTCCTTTGTTTTATTATTTTCTCCTGTCCACTTTTTTCCTTTCCTTTCATAAACTGTTTGTCCTAGGATTTGGCACTATAAGTTTCCAACATTATGTGATAAGCAGTAATGCTATCATTTGCCCTATGTGCTTTTTGCATTGAAACAGGAGTTTACCGCATGTGCTTCTTCGGGTCTTACACTGGGTTTAGATATAAATCAGATTCCTAATCTGGAAATGAAAGAGGTGAAAACCTACAAGCAGTAAAGAAGAGTCATCAACATGGGCTAATAATTACATCTGAAAAAGTAGAAATAATCTTTTCTTTATTCAAATGTGAAATATATGACAAATAAGATAATAAACTCTGTTCACACCTATGTTTACCAAAACTTAACATTTAGCCGTATTTGCTTCAGATATTTTTTAAAACCATTACAGCTGCACGTGAATCCTTCTATGTGTCTGAATTCAATCCTACTTCGCTTTGTTTTTGCAATTATATGAACATTGTAATAAATTTTATTCAAGGATGAATCCATGAAGTCTACAATATTGCATGTTTTAAAGCTTTATTAATGGCACCTTACTACATACATCATTCTACAATTATATTTTCATGCTTGCTGAACATTTTTCAATATTTTATCAACAACTTTGTATATGTAGCTCTAACTTACAAATTTAACCATTATATATTATTTCACATATGAATCGCCACAATATATTGTAAACCAAAAATGAAATTCTAAGCCCTCCTCACTGCTTCAACCATCTGAATGGACCCCTCCTCTTGGCCAAGGGCATTCTAGAGTTAACCTGATAAAATAGTTCAGGCTATGATGGAAGAGGGATCAGACGTGCCTCATTACAACCTCCAGCATTATTATCAACACAGGCCTTAAATTTGCTAAGAAACATGTACAGTGTAAACATGTACAATGTAACCTACTTGTAGGCTTCATCTCGGCTCACTGCAAGCTCCGCCTCCCGGGTTCACGCCATTCTCCTGCCTCAGCCTCCTGAGTAGCTGGGACTACAGGCACCCGCCACCTAGCCCGGCTAGTTTTTTGTATTTTTTAGTAGAGACGGGGTTTCATTGTGTTAGCCAGGATGGTCTCGATCTCCTGATCTCGTGGTGCTGGGATTACAGGCTTGAGCCACCGCGCCCAGCGTGATATTCCTATCTTAATGATAACTCTTTCAACCAATTACCAATCAGAAACATTTTAAATCTACCTATGACCTGGAAGCCCCTCTCACTTCTAGTTGTCCCACCCTTCCAGGTTGAACCATTGTACACTGTACATGTATTAATTAATGTATTATGTCTCCCTAAAATGTATAAAAGCAAGCTGTACCCCAACTACCTTGGGCAGATGTCCTGATGACCCTGAGACTGGGTCTTGAGTGCATCCTTAACTTTGGTGAAATAAAATTTCTAAATCGATTGAGACCTGTCTCAGATACTTTGGGGTTCACAAATTAATGCTGTTAAACATATTTAGGTTATTGCCAAATTTTCACTATTAAAATGAATGCAATGACAATCTAGCACAAGATACAGAAATGCAGGATCAGAGGATATGTGTAACTTCACATTTACTAGCTATTGCCAAATTCCTCTCCAAAATGGTGTGAGAATTTTTATTTCTCCATATCTTTGTTGATGAAAAGAGTTGTACTCTGTAAAATATTTGAAGGGATTTATTCTGAGGACTATGACCTGTAACACAGCACCCAGAAGGTCCTGGGAACATGTGCCCAAGGTGATCAGGCTACAGCCTGGTTGTATACATTTAAGGGAGTCATAAGACATCAAATCATATATGTGGGGTATGCATTGGTTCAGAAAGGGGGGACAACTCGAAAGGGATAGGGAGTTTACAGGCCATAGGTTCGTACATGGATTCAAAGATTTCTAATTGGCAATTATTTAAAAGTTATAATCTAAAGGCCTGAAATCACTAGAAATGAGTGTCTGGGTCAAGATAAGGGGTTGTGGAGACCAGGGTTCTTATTATATACATGAAGCCTTATCGGTGGCACCTATTAGAGACAACAGATGGCAAATATTTCCTATTCAGACCTCTAAAAGGGGCTAGACCCCCAGTTAATCCCTTCAGAAATGGGAGGGCCTAGAAGGGGAGAGATCTAGTTATGTTAGTAGAGATTCTTTACAGAAGCATTTTTTCCCAACAAGAGCAGTTTTGCAGGACAGTTTAAAAGAAGACAAAGAAACATATTTGGGCGTGAAATATTTTGATTACCTTCTTTATCTGTCATGTGGTGTTACACCAGATTCAGGTTGGAAAGTAAGCCGTGTTATATAGGGTTAAATAAAACTTATCTGATGAAATTTTATGGTTTGTAGGAAGTGACTCCCCAGGCCCCTTAGACAGGAATTTGGACCAGAAGAAAAAGGTCAGAGTTTAGTCCTCATTTTGAACAACATTCAATATTGTCAGATTTTCTATTGTTTTCTACCTGTTGGGTATGAAATTATATTTCACAGTTGTTTTAAATTTGTGTTTCTGTAATGACATTTAGAATGGCTAAGTTCTGTTTATTTTTTATTCAGTTGTCTTTTGTTTTATATTATGTAAATATTTTAAATATTGTAGCTATTCATTTTTTCAGATACACACAACACAAACACACGCACACATATCTCCCAGTTTTATCTTCAACTATGTTTTTCCAGTTTTGACTTTTAGCTTTGTTTTCATGTCTTTTGTTATATAGAAATTTTACTTATTAATGAATTGATTTTATCCATAATTTTCTATACGGTTTATGATTTTGTGTGCCTGGTATAAGAAATGTTTTTCTTACTCCAATTTCAGTAATATAGTTTATTTTCTCTTGAGAATTTCACAGTAAATTTTTCAATAAAGGAAACTTAACTTTGTGGTACAAGGTAGGAAATCTCTTTTTTTCCAATGCAAATCTGATAATATTTTATTGAATAACTCATTTACCAACAATTACATATAGTGTCACTTCCTTCATATGTGATATATATTCTGGGTCTGTTTCTGATATCTCTATAGACACTGGTCTGTTTTAATATCCATGAGCCAATACTACCCTCTTTTAATTATTGTAGAAATATAATATCATGATACCTCAAAAGGTACTACCCTTCTTGTTTTCTTCAAAATTACTTTGTACTTTTTTTCTTCCACGTGAATTTTAGGATCAGCTTTTCAAGTTACATTACAAATGCTAATTGGATTTTATTACAAATGATAGATTAATTAGAGGAATATGGCAATACAGTGGTATTTTTGTGAGCATGATTTTTATAATTTTGTATTTTATGTTGATGTTTTTGATGATGTTTTTGCAACTACTCAAGTTAGTTACATTATAAATTATTTGGGAGTTTTTTTTAACTTCCCCAACATACAGGATTCTTTTTTAATTTTGATTATCTTTCACTCTGATTTTCTAATTTAAGAACATGGTCTGTCTATTATCAATCCTTTGAAATATGTTGATATCTCCTTTACGAAAAAAGTATTTATTTGTTTAGTACAGACTTCTAATTATGTATATTAGTTAAAACTTGTAATTTTGTTCGCTATATCTTCTACATCCTATATATAGAGAGGGAGTAGAGAGTTCCTGTGTACTTCCTGCCCCCACACATGCAGCCTCCCCCATTATCAACTTTCCACAGAAAAGTGGTACATTTGTTACAATCTAGGAACCTACACTGACCCACCATTATCACCTAAAATTCACAGTTTGCATTAGGATTTACTCTCAGTGTTGATTTACTCTTAGTGTTATACATTCTATGGTTTTGCCATATGCTTATTTTAGAAAACTTTTATGATGATGGGCATGTTAATTTTATCCATGTGATTTTAATAGTTTTTATTTACAAATTTTGTAACACTATGTAGTTAAATGCATAGAGGTTTATGAGTATTATATTTTTGATGGATGTATTCTTTATTATGATGTAGTGTCCCTACTAATGCTTTTTGCCTTAAATGCCGTTTTGTCAAATATTAACATTGTTTTATTTGCTTTCTTTTAGTTTGTATTTGACTAATATACCTTTTTTTCTCCCCTATCCCTTTTCTCTCACTTTGTTCTAAACAAGTCTCTATAGTCTCTACATTTAATATGATATTCTCTGTATTATATTATGTAAGTTCAATACATTTATGTATAGTATGATAACATATATTTGGCACTTTTTTATCAATCTGTGTTTTCTAGCAATCATTATTTTTCTTTGCTTTTGCTTTTCTTCTTTGCTGTTGTACTGATAGCGTTTTTCATTTTTTCCCTGTACTGATTTAGAAGAAATGTATCACATTTAAGTAGATATCTATAAAATTTAAACAAAAATGCTTAAGTACTAAAACATGCTTAACTCTGAATTTTCCTAAAACTTCTTAATGTTCTTCAGAATTTCAGCCCTCTTCCTGAACATAACAAGAAATTTAGCTTCCATTAACAGTGCAATAAACACTTTCTGTTTTTGCAGTGTACATTTGTATTTATTTTTATCATTTTTAATGCAAAACTTGGTGATTATTTTAATAGCCACAAGTTAATTAAATGTTGATAACTATTTTTGCAATGTTTATACTTTATTAACAGACTTTATTTTTTAGAGCAATTTTATGTGCAGAAAGTGTAGAGTTGAGCAGAAAGTGTAGAGTTCATGTGTACTTTCTGCCCCCACACTTGCAGCCTCCCCCATTATCAACATCCCACAGCAAAATGGTAAATTTGTTACAATCTGTGAACCTAAATTGACACATCATTATCACCCAAAATTCACAGTTTACATTAGGATTTACTCTAGGTGGTATACACTCTATAGTTTTGACAAATGTATGACATTATAGTATCATACAGAATAGTTACACTGCTCCAAAAATTCTCCGTGCTCTATTTATCCTCTCCTTCCTCTAAACCCTGAAAACCACTAATCTTTTTTACTGTCTCCATAGTTTTGCCTTTAGTGGAATGTCATATAACTGGAACCATACTGTATGTAACTTCTCGGATTGGCTTCAATCCCTTCAAAATATGCATTGAAGTTTCCTTCTTTGCTTTTCCATGGCTTGATAACTCACTTCTTTTTAGTGCTGAACAATACTCTATTTTCTGGGTGTAACAGTTTATTTATTCATTCACCTTTGGGAGGACATCTTGGTTACTTATGAGTTTTGGCAATTATGATAAGGCTTCTTTAAACATCTGGGTCCAAGTTCCCATACAGACATAGTTTTCAATTTATTTGGGTAAATTCCAAAGAAGTATGATTTCTGGATCCTAGGGTAAGAGTATGTTTAGTTTCATAACAAACTATCAAAATGTACTACAAATTGGCTGTACCATTTTGCATTCCCACCAGCAATGAAGGGGAGCTCCTGTTGCTCCATATTCTAGCATTGAGTGTTGACAGCATTTTGGATTTTGGCCATTCTAATATGTATACTTAATTTGCATTTCCCTGGTGCCATATGACATAGAGCATCTTTTCATATACTTATTTGTCATCTATATATCTTCTTTGGTGAGGTTTCTTTTCAGACCTTTTGCTCATCTTTTATTGATTTGTTCATTTTCTTAATGTTGAACTTCAAGAATTCTTTTCACGTTTTGCATAACAATCCTTTATTAGATATGTCTTTTGCTAATATTTTCTCTGAGTTTGTGGCTTGCGTTCTCATTCCCTTGACAGGGTCTGTTTCCAAGGAGAAGTTTCTCATTATAATGATGTCCAACTTGTCAATTATTTCTTTTATGGACTATGCCTTTGGTGTTGTATCTAAAAAGTTATCACAAAGCTCAAGGTCACCTGGATTTTCTCCTGTGTTATTTCTCGGATTGTTACAGTTTTGCGTTTTACATCAGGTCTACGGTCCACTTCATTGTTGTTTTTTGTATGTAATGTTTTTCCTATGAGTTTATTTTTAGCAGGTCATTTGGAGAATGTGTGTGGAGGTAAACTATTTAAAAACAGAAAATAATGTTATTTATCCCTCAGTTTTAAATAATAATTGAGTTGTGTATAAAATTATAATTAACCACTATCTTGAAAATACTATTTTGCTATTTCTGGTCCTATTTTTGCTATTGTTGCTGTCAGTTTAATTGTTACATTTTGTAAATCATCTTTTTTTTTCTTATCACATTAAAGGTTTTCTCTTTATTTTTGATATTATGTTGTTTAACCACAACATGTCTAGGTATAGATGTGTTTTGTTTTTTCTTGTTTCTTCTTCTGTTTGACATGTGAAGTGAAATCTTGATCTCAGGTTTCATTTATTTTTCACATCTGAAATTTTTTTATCTATCTTCAAATGGATTTAACTATTGGTCTTTTCATTCTTTTCTTCTGAATTGCCTATCATACTTTTTTTTTTTTTCTATTCTCCATGGCTCTGAAGTGAGATTTCATGTTATTTTTCTGTCTGTTTGGTCGTTAATTCATTATTAATGCATTTCAATTTATCAATTCCCTCTTGATTGTATCCAGCCTACAGTTTACCCTATTCATTTACTTTTTATTTCAATAGTTGCATTTTTTATTTCCAAGATTTATTTTTCTCGTAAGTATATGTTTCTGTTTCATTTCTATTTGTTTCCTTTTCTTAATTTCTTCCACTGTTTATATAGTATTAAACCTTCCTTTGTTTCTTTGGCCACTGCCTTTCTTTGGCCAGGCTGGTCTTGAACTCCTGACCTCAGGTGATCCACCCACCTTGGCCTCCCAAAGTGCTGGGATTACAGGCATGAGCCACCAAACTCGGTCGAGTTTGTTTTACTGTCTTTTTTAGTGTAACTTTCTTTGTGTGTTTTGTAATTTTATGTTGCATGTTGATTTGAATGGGAAAAAATGTTTGGATTTAGTTTGATTTTCTCTCTCTCTCTTTCAATTTCTCTCTCCATCTTTCTTCACCCTATCTAGCATAGAAATTTTGTAATTTCTCCTAGTCTTTTTTCACCTTATCCTCAGTTCACAATTGGGTTTACAGTGGAAATTTGTGACTATTGCCTTGTTAAGAAGCAGTAACTATAACAGATCCAGTCACCAAGCTATGAAACAACTGAGTTCATTTTCTAGAAATGAGCCTATAGGAATGTTTCACCCCATGGCCCCTCCTCTTTCAACCCTGCATGTGTGACATTTCATAAGGTGAAGCCCCAGGAAGACACTGGCAACAATGTTCCCGAGCTCCTTTCAAATGCAGAAGAGCCTCACCTTAGCCAACAGAAAGCCTGTCTTAAGACCTCATCTCTTACGGACTTTCAATCCACCTACTTCCAGGCTGCCACTGCCCACTTCTAACCCAGCAGGCCTGTGGTGTCAGCTTTATTCATTACTTTGTGCTTCTAATCTCTTTCCAAACCTTGAAGAACTTTATTTCATTTTTTTTTTTTTTTTTTTTTTTTTTTTTTTTGAGACGGAGTCTCGCTCTGTCGCCGGGCTGGAGTGCAGTGGCCGGACCTCAGCTCACTGCAAGCTCCGCCTCCCGGGTTCCCGCCATTCTCCTGCCTCAGCCTCCCGAGTAGCTGGGACCACAGGCGCCCGCCACCTCGCCCGGCTAGTTTTTTGTATTTTTTTAGTAGAGACGGGGTTTCACCGTATTAGCCAGGATGGTCTCGATCTGCTGACCTCGTGATCCGCCCGTCTCGGCCTCCCAAAGTGCTGGGATTACAGGCTTGAGCCACCGCGCCCGGCCTATTTCATTTTTAGTCTAGTTATGTATGTTAGGCTTTTGATATGGTTTGGCTCTGTGTCTCCACCCAAATCTCATCTTGAATTGTAATCCCCACATGTCAAGGGAGGGACATGGTGGGAGGTGATTGGATCGTGGGGATGGTTTTCACTATTCTGTTCTTGTGATAGTGAGGGAGTTCTCACGAGATCTGATGGTTTAAAAGTGATGGTTTCCCCTGCACTCTCTCTCTCCTGCCACCTTGTGAAGGAGGTGCTTGCTTCTCCTTTGCTTTCCACCATGATTGTAAGTTTCCTGACACCTCCCTAGTCCTGCATAACTGTGAGTCAGTTAAACCTCTTTCCTTTATAAATTACCCAGTTTCAGGTAGTATTTTTATAGCAGTGTGAGAACGGACTAATATAGCTTTATTATTTTTATTTATTTATTTGTGTTACAAGTAGAGCCAATGCTTCAGAACACTGCAATAAAAACTAGTGGGAGAAGCATTAGAACTGCAAAATGCAAGGCGCTCCAGAGCACACAGGGTCAGAACTACCTGTTTAGATGTAAGTTCATGCCTTCATGTTCATTTTTTCAGCCTATTCCATAAACTGATCCCAGACTTCCTCAAGGTAGACCAAATGAAGACACATATTCCTCCAGGTCTGCTTACTATTTATTTAATTTACCTGTGACTTTTTCATTTTCATGGCATAAGTAATCCGCTCATTTAACCATGGGAACAATTAAACCAACAAAACTCAATTAAATTTTCTGCTCCATGTTGTCAAATTTTAATAGTATTTTAGTTTACCTTGCTCTTGTGATGAGGAAAATAATGTGATCATTTCCCTTAACTTGCCTATTTCATCACAATGACTTGGTAACCTGTACATGTTGCTGTGAAATCACTGGCTTACTGCTATCTAATTCTACTAACTAACCTTGATACATTTATTTCCTTTCTCTAATGTGATACTTTCCTCTTCTGATCAACATAATCCTATAATCTATGCAAATTCTTATAGGAATAAAACTTGCAACAATGTGTTTTATTATTTTTGTAAGCGTGTCTTCCTAGGAAAAATGTGTTAATTCTTTCATACAAGCAGTTTTTGAAAAACTGATAGGAAGTATAAATGGGAACAAACATGACAATTATAACAAATATATTATTGGATATATTTTATTTTTGTTCCACACAAGATATCAATACATTAACTTTATATCCTATTAGCTCTTTCAATAAGGTCAATAATTGATCATTGAATCTTTTTTTAAGAAAGAGGTTTTGTTTCCTACTAAAATTAATAAATATTCTTTTATCTTACTGATTTTTCTGAACAGGTCACTGTCATCATATACCTACTAACTTACTGGATATCAGAGTCTTCCTCATAAAATGGATAGGAACATCATGAACATCACTGTGTGACTAAAGAAACCACATTATTTTTTACAGTGTAGAAGAATTGCTAAGCTTTTGCCTCTTTTTTTGATTAATTTCATGCCTGACTCAGTCAGAGATTAGGCCTTGACACAGGTTATAATTAAATATTGAAATCATGAACTGCAAGAATGTTTAATTTTTAAAATATGAGTTTTAATTTACCTCATACAGAGAATAGCTCTGGTCACCTGCAGAGATGCATTACACACTACATTGCCTAATGTAGGATGCCTGAATAAGGCTGAGCATACAGTTAAAGTAAACTAATGCAATTTACTGAACAGCAGTCAAATATTTATCCAGTTGATGAAGCAGACTTTATGTGAAACTCAGACAATAATTAAAGAGAAGCCTTGCTTAAAACATGCTTACTGCAATTTTCACAAATACGTTATATCCTTTCTGCATCTTCCATTTCCCTAAATATCTCTGTATACCTGAAACACACCATAGTGTGCATTCTATTTTCACAAATATATTATATCCTTTCTGCTTCTTCAATTTTCCTAAACATCCCTGTATACCTGAAACGCTCCATAGTGAGCATTTGGTGAAATTATATTGAACATATTTCCTGCTATTTCGCAGTATTTTAAAGCTAGAAGGGCTGATTGATTGCCAAAGCAGCCCAATTCTTCCTGTAGCTATACCTCTTGCAATGTGACTTTGCAGTGCCTCCCATCAAAGGTGGAGTCTTGTTTCCCCACCTTTTTAATCTGTCTGGCTTGTGACTTGCTTTGGCCAACAGAATGTGGCAGCCATATTGTTGTATCTGTTTTGCATGCTTCTACTTGTTCTCTTGGAACCCTGCCATGAGCATGAAAGCAAGCCCAGGCTATGGAGGATGGGAGACCACATGGAGCCTATCCAAGACTGGTCAGCTTCCAGCCACCCTGCTATCTTACTACAGTTAGTCCTGCTGACATTGCCCAAGCCTAACCCAAGGTGCAGAACCACCCACATTACTTGTAGAAATAATAAATTGAGAAATAATAAATTATTACTGCTTTAAGCCATTAAGTTTATGATTGTTTGTTATACTATAATAGCTAATTGAAGTAGGATTTGGAGATCTAATCCAACCTGTTCATTTTATAAATGAGACAACAGAGGCCCAGAGCAGCTAAGTGCCTTGTTCACATTTACACATTGTCAGTGGCAGAACTGGGTTTGGAGATTATATTACCCATCTCCTTAGCCAAAACTTTCTACTGTGCAATAGAGCTTGCCTTTGTCTTCCTCTTGGCAACAGAGATCAAAGGAAGTTTGCCAAGAGAATTGGAGTTTCAGCATAATAAAATGGCATTTGTCAATAATGATTATAAGGGCTTTATATACATTTATTGTAGTCAGAATACAAATATTATCTGATAGTATTTCTCAGATACTTTTTTCTAAGTTATGTGAAGAGAATTGTGAATGACAGAATGAAGACTATTTTCAAGTGTGAAATAATCCTGTAGTTTTCAGTCATTGTGATATTACTATTAATCTTCACTTTTGGAATATTTCTCAAATGCTAAAGTTAACAGGGATCTTCTTAGAGTTTTATGGGCAGAGCTAAATTTTTCTCTGGATTTCATTGCATCCAAAATTATCAACTGGAAAATTACTAATATATGGTATATCAGAGTCATCCCTATATTAAATATTTCAGATGAGGAACGTTAAGAAATCTACAACTACTTAGATTATGTTGAATGCATGAACAAAGGTTAAGTCCATCATGTTATAGGATGGCATGTTATAAAATTCTATTCTAACAGATTTGAAGAATTAAAAAAAAATTAAGACTTTTGGCCTTCTTTTTAGAGTAGCAAATATTTCTAATTTTGGTCCATTGTACCTGCAACTCTCACACTCTATAGCATTGGTGTTCAAAGTTTAGCTCATCCAAGTCACCCGGATAGCTTGTTAAATCACGAATTGCTGGGCACCGCTCTCAGAGCTTCTGATTAGGTAAACCTGGGATGGGGACTGAAAATTTGCATTGCTAACAAGTTCCCAGGTGAGGCTGTAGCTGCTAGCTGAGAATCTACACTTTGAGAACCTCTGCTTCGTAGTTTTCAACAATTGTTGAAATAATTTGTGGATAGTCCATGTTAAAATATATCTTACTATAATATTTTAGTGGGAGCTAAAGGAAGCATATATGAACTATATTCACAATTTATATTACTAAGTAAATTATGCAGTACAAAAACCTGTCAATCAAAATCAATGAGACAGTCACTACATTCAGAGTTTGAACAGCCCTGACTTTTTGTTGAGACATGCCCAGAATCTGCCCACAGACCAAGGAAGGAACTTGTCAAAAAAAAAAAAAAAAAAAAAGTATAGTGTCACAAGGCCCATAATATTTGGAATGCAGGCAAATTAGCTCAAATGATCATCCTCCAAAGGGAAATAATTTGCTAGAGTTTTTAAAAGGTAAAGAAATGACTACTTCCAGCCCAGAGCCAGCTTTTTTTATAAACTTAATGAGAATATTCACGTAACACTTTCCATGACAGCTTCTGCTTTCCATCACTCAACTCTTTGTGAAAATAGTCCATTTTTGGCTTACTGACTGTATGTTTGGGCTTAGTCCAAAAATGAACTTCTTGAAAGGTTTTAAGAAATGGTTTCAGTTGTTTTTAATTCCTGACTGCTTCAAATAAAGAAAACAAACTATAAAAAGGGTAGTAGGACTTTAATTGCATTTTTTTGCATTTAAATATCAGATAACTTCCTAATGGACCTTTACATATCTATGTCCTCTACAGAAATCCCATACCTTCCTCAATTTGAAAAGACAAGTGAGATTAGAAAAAGATTGGCGGCTGAAAGTGTCCTGTGAGAAAACACACACAAAAGCATATGTGTGTCCCAAATTCTTGAGTATGCACATTTAAGAGGCGCCAGCCAACTCGATCTTTCTTCTTCTGGTAAACATGCCTCACGGGGTATTCAAGGAGCCCCCTCCGTCGGAGGCCATGCAGTATTGTTTATAATTTTTATCGGTGTGGCTTTTCTCACCACCTACTTAAAAGTTCATTTTTTTTTCTCCTTTTCTCTGCTTCTTTGCTTCTCCTTTCCTTATAAGAAAAAAAGGCCAACTCAGCTAACCTAAGGCATTAGACAGAGAAGACGTTCTTATGCAGACTGTTTTTAACATTCTCTTAGTTTACATCTTTCTCATCTTTGAAGCTGACTGTATGTATAGGGTAAAAGTTCCTGAGTACAGAACAACACACAGAGTGTACCCTGAAGCGGCAGGTTCCAGCCAAGGAAAGGCTTCTGAGACAAAGTTAGTCCAGTTCTAAACAAGCATAACCTTCCTCTTCCCAAATAAAAGGGTTCTTCAATAGCTGATGATATTCATTTTTTTAATGTTTAGTGACATCTTTTAATACCTTATAAACACTGTCTTTGTATTTGTGTTATTATTAGACATGTTTAGCATCTTTTAATACTGGTGAGGTTATTCTATCCTATGTAGACCTAGAATTTCTAGCTGCAAATAGTTTCAACTTTTTCATGACTACTTCCCAATTAACTCCAACTCACAGTGATCCTTTCAACTCATGTGCATCTATTGTTGGCACAATTTTTTTTTTTTTTGAGACGGAGTCTCACTGTTGCTCAGGTATGAGCAGAGTGGCACAATCTTCTCGGCTTGCTGCAGCCTCCCCATCCCGAGTTTAAGCAATTCTCCTCCCTCGGCCTCCTGGGTAGTTGGGATTACAGGCACCCGCCACGATGCCCGGCTAATTTTTGTTTAGTAGAGACAAGGTTTCACCATGTTGGCCAGGCTAGTCTTGAACTCCTCACCTCAAGAGACCCACCCACCTCTGCCTCCAAAGTGATGGGATTACAGGTGTGAACCACCACGCCCAGCCGCCACCACTCTTTTCATATTTATTTGAAATGATCTTGTGGTTTTGCTAGCTAACTTTTTGTGGACATGTGTGCTATCTACCTAATTAAATTGTAAGTGCCCTGAGGACAGAGACGTGAGGGAATCTGAGGTGTCACCATACCTTACACATGAAGAACACTCCATGAGAATGTGCTGACAGACAGGGATGGCTGAGTCCGCCCGCTAACCTGGGAGTGGGGATGGCTGGAATGAATGAAAATGATATCAAAACATGTAGAGAATGATTCCCTATCCTAGCTGCAGTTTCTTTGACTAAAAGCACCCCCAGGATAGGAGGCTGGAGGAGGAGGGAAGAGCAACTATGTAAAGATCTACAGTAATTACTCCCGAATTACTCCCGGCTGAAGAAATGGCATGTGGAAAGAATGGCAGTTGAGAGGTACAAAGGGAGAAATATCTACTGTGTAACAGGTATAGTTGCAGCCAAAAAACCATTTTGGTGCCCTTTAGTGAGCTATATTAGTCTGTAAGGTAGGAAAAGGGCGGTACCCTAGAAGGAAAGGCTGACTTTAACACCAGGAATGCACAAACACATGCTGAGGTTGTGCAAGAGAAAAGCTGGAAATAGGCCAAGGAACTTCATTTATGCCAAGTCATTAGAAGACTCACCCTCTCAAGACACCCTTTATACTATATGCCAGGAACAGTACCTGTTCTTGCCTGGCCAGATGTCTAACTGGCTCCTTTAGGTTTTTTTTTTATTTCTTGTTAGCTATATATTGAAAGAGTTTTCCCTTTTAAAATCAGACTGTTGTGATTACAGACAGAAGCCACTGGCAGGTTTGCTAGTCATTTGTCTACCAAAGGGTCTAGCCCTTCTATGCTGAAATGTTCTTCAAGGAATAGGTGAATGATTACTGTTAGGGGAAAATATGCATTCATAGTTATAATTAAGATAATCTTTTAAATTATTTTCTGATTTGCAAGCTTGTTCTTCCCCACCTTCTCAGACACACATCTATTTGTATATGGCTTAGTGCTTATGCCATCGTTATGTGTGTTGGAGGGTGATACAGGTATGATATCTTGGGATTGAAAAGTTCAGGTCCAAGTCTCAATTCTATCATTTACTATTCAGAAATAAATATATGCACATATGTGAGTATACTTATGTTTACTCAAAATTTTGCAACTGTCCCCTAGTTATTAATTTGCTTTTCTACATGTATAGTACTTTTAGAAAATATGAACTCATTTGCATTTCCTACAACAGTTGAGTAGATTATTATATACTATTCTATATAATATTTATATTGGTTGAGTCTATAATAATGTATATACATATAGTAATGTATATACATTATAGACTCAATGTATACATATATAGTAATGTATATACATTATTATAGACTCAACTGTTGTCATTTCCTACAAGAGTTGTAGCAAATAAGAATTCATATTTTCAAAACTGGCTACATGCTAAAATAGAAATCTACACTGAAGCATGCCAACTGTTTAACTATGCAAATAAACGTCATAAAACAATTTAGAAGCCTAAATTAAGAATGTTGTATCTAAGTGAAACAACTGCAGGAACAGAGATCAACAGAAATTAATTACACACAGGAAATTTGAACAGGACATCAACAAGAGCATGGACCATGAAATCTTCAGTGACCCAAACAGTTAAGAAATTGCAACCAAGAGCTATAACTTTCATCCAGAGAGAGAGATGCTTTCACCAAGTGTGATAGTTTTTCAGTCCTCACATTCTGTCATGACTCAACCCATGTGGCTAGAGTGAGCAATGCTTACTGACTCACATACTAGTGTGATGGGGGTAGTTGTGGAGTAGTTATCATTCTTTCTGTGTGGAAGGGTATTTTGAGATTTATGCAGCAGGTATGTGGGAAAAAAAAAGATAAACATGGGTATTGGTCAAGGCCATCATTCTACACAACTATGGGAAACACCATTTCTACTATCGTGTGTGTGTGTGTGCGCACACGCATGTGTGTGTATCTCCTTCTTCCTTAAATTTGGTCATGAAGAGCAACAAGGCTATATAAGGAGGCCTGACTTGGATTCTGGTTCTACCACTGCCACTTACCAGTTATATAAACTTGGACAAATCATCTCATCTTCCTGAACTCTGAAAACCCTAAGGTTTCTTGGTTTATTCTGTGTGCTGTGGAGCTGTTTGCCAATCTGGTGAAAGTTATGGATGCTTCCTCAGAATGAGGTTTTTAATTGCATAAAATAATACAGAATGTTGAGGAATCCAATTATTATGTTTTTCTAATGCAGTAATAAATGTGTTTCTTTATTATTCTATTAAATATCATTATCAAGATATGGGTCCCATAAATACCATAATTTTGAACTATAATGAAGGTAAACAATATTTTGAGATATCTGTAACTGTAATGTGATATAAAAATATATCTATTGATGACAAAATTATAGGTACCTATAATATTGTTGCTATTGATTGCTGACGTTCATTGAATAAGTAAATGCTAAATTTCAGTTGGGGGTTAGCAAAAATGAGGGGTAATTTTCTCCTGATGTAAGTTCAAGGACTACTTTTATTTTATCTATGAACCACAAGTTAAAACCCGTTGTTCAGCCAGGTGTGGTGGCTCATGTAATCCCAGCAGTTTGGGAGGCCGAGGCAGGCGGATCACCTGAGGTCAGGAGTTTGAGACCAGCCTGACAAACATGGAGAAACCTAATCTCTACAAAAAAAAAAAAAAAAAAAAAAAATTAGTCGGGCATGGTGGCACATGCCTGTAATCTCAGCTACTAGGGTGGCTGAGGCAGGAGAATCGCTTGAACCCAGGAGGCGGAGGTTTCGGTGAGCCGAGATTGCACCACTGCACTACAGCCTGGGCAACAAGAGTGAAACTCAGTCTCAAAAAACAAACAAACAAGCAAAATTGCTTTTTTTAAAAAAATATACTTTAAGTTCTGGGGTACACGTGTACAATGTGCAGGTTTGTTACACAGGTGTACATGTGCCATGTTGGTTTGCTGCACCCATCAACTCATCATTTACATTAGGTATTTCTCCCAGTGCTATCCCTCCCTGAGCCCCCAACTCCCGACAGGCCCTGGCGTGTGATGTTCCCCTCCCTGTGTCCATGTGTTCTCATCGTTCAACTCCATTTACAAGTGAGAACACGCGGTGTTTGGTTTTCTCTTCTTGTGTTACTTTCCCGAGAATGATGGTTTCCAGTTTCATCCATGTCCCTGCAAAGGACATGAACTCACCCTTTATATGGCTGTATAGTATTCCATGGTATAAATGTGCCACATTTGCTTTATCCAGTCTATCGTTGATGGGCATTTGGGTTGGTTCCAAGACTTTGCTATTGTGAACAGTGCTGCAATAAACATACTTATACATGTGTCTTTATAGTAAAATGATTCATAATCCTTTGGGTATATACTCAGTAATGGGACTGCTGGATCAAATGGAATTTCTAGTTCTAGATCCTTGAGGAATCAGCATACTGTCTTCCACAATGGTTGAAGTAATTGACACCCCCACCAACAGTGTAAAGTGTTCCTACTTCTCAACATCTTCTCCAGCATCTGTTGTTTCCTTACTCTTTAATGATCACCATTCTAACTGGTGTGAGATGGTATCTCATTGTGATTTTGATTTGCATTTCTCTAATGACCAGTGATGATGAGCATTTTTTCATAAATGTGTTGGATACATAAATGTCTTCTTTTGAGAAGTGTCTGTTCATATCCTTCTCCCACTTTTTGAAGGGGTTGTTTTTTTCTTGTAAATTTGCTTAAGTTCTTTGTAGATTCTGGATATTAGCCCTTTGTCAGATTGGTTTTTACCCATTTATGTAAAACAGAGAAACGGCATTTGCCCTCCAGAACTCACTGAGCTTTGCTAGGATAAAATTAGATAAAGTTAATTCAACAAATATTTAGTGGATCATTTCTATGTGTAAGGCACTGTTTTAGGCCCAGGGATACAGCAGTGAACACAAGAAACACTGTCTAGTGGAATAAATGTTTTAGTTGCAGATGCCAGACATTAAATGTATATGTTGTGAGAGGGGATGGTACAGTGATAAGAAAAATAAACCAGGAATGTGTACTGGAGAAATGGAGGAAAAGTCTCTGTGCTAAGATGCCACTGGAGCAGAGACCTGAAGGAAGGGACAAGGAACCATGGGGATACCTGGGAGAAGTGTCTGTAAATAACAAGTGTTGTAGCATTACCTTTCATCTGACAACAATCAATGAGCAGGTGGTAAATTGAAATGTAAGCCAACATTACTAAGTAAGAAAATTAAAATATGTGGACTTCTTGACAGAATTATGAATTTTTTCCATATTCACATATAAATTATTTTATATCTGTATTTGAAAACTTTGTTTCTAGGCTGGGCATGGTGACTTATGTCTGTCATCCCAACATTTTGGGAGGCTGAGGTGGGAAGATCACTTGAGCCTAGGAATTCGAGATCAGCCAGGGTAACATGGTGAAACTCCACCTCTAAAAATAGTAAAAAAAATTTAGCCTGGCATGGCGGCATGTGGCTGTATTCCCAGCTACTCAGGAGGGTGAGGTGAAAGAATGGCTTGAGCCCAGGAGGTCAAGGTTTCAGTGAGCCATGATCATACCACTGCACTCCAGCCTGGGTGACAGAGCAGGACCCTGTGTCAATAAAGAAAAAAAGAAAATTTGTTTCTACTGTTTCATCATATATGCAGCTTTTTAGTGCAACTTGTTTTGTGTCAAGCACTATACTTAACCAAATAAACTAATTTAATCCCAATAAGCACCCTACAAGATAGAACCTACCATTATGCTACTTTACAAATAAGAAAATGGAGGCTCCAGCATCCATTTTCCTCATCCAGAGGGAGAAAAGTACTTGCTCAAGTAAATATATACAAGTATCAGGATCAAGATTTGAATGCAGTCAACATGATAAAATCTGTCTTCTTATCTATCATGTCATACCATTCCTTGAAAATGGATACTACTCTCTGACAAGAGAACAATCCATCTTAGATATTATATTTTTAAGTCACTGAAGTACTTCAGAAATTTTGTTAAATGAGAAAACTTTGCATTGCATTCACTGGGGAAAATGGTCTAAGAACAAAAAGCTGAGCCACAAAGGAGTCAGGAAAAGAAATTCCTAATTAGAGGAAAGACAGTCATTAGAAAACCTCATTGGAAAAGTATACCTGCCCATAATCTTTCTCTCTTAGTGTCTATTTGTGATTACACAAAATAAATAAATAATTAAATTTTACAAAAACCCAAAAGCTAATCAGAGATCCAGAAAAGACAATCTAAGACCTTTTTACAATGCAAGGGGCAGTCCTGGACCCTTAGCTATAGGAGAAGTCTTGAGTGTGTTGAACCACAGGTTAAACTGAAAAGGCCCAGAAGTTTCATAAAGTTGGTAAGAGTAAATAAATAGAAAGAGCAAAGTAAATATTTTAAATCAAAACTTGCCAGTTTTAGAGAGAGAGTGAGATTAACAGTTGAAAAATTCAGATTCAACTTACAATTTATATTCTGCCTTAAATTATTTATCTTCTCAAATTTGTTTTCTTGATTCTAGACTACTCCTCTTTTTCAAGAGTGTATTGCAATAGCTCCAGTGAGCGATGAAAATGGCTGAAGAAAATCAATAACAGTGGAAACGGCTGGTGAAGAAATAAAGAATGCATGTTTAATATTGAGAGGCAGGGGAGGGTAGAGGGTGGGTGGCAAAGGGGAACGTCCAGATGGCCTTAGTTTCTGCTGTGAATGGCTGGGTAGGTGGTGTGTTAGTTACAAGAAAGATAATGAATATGAGAGAAATAGAAGAATGGTAGTAAGTAAAAATGTGGACATGTTGATTTTAATTATTATTGGGAGATCCAGATGGCAATAACTAGTAAGCAACTGAATGCAAGTCAGGAACTCAGGAGAGACATCTGAGCTGGAAATAGAGTTCCAGGAATTATCAGCATGTGGACAAAACAGACAATTAAACCAAAGATTTAAAGCACACCCAGAGGATGAGATAGGTAAAGGAGACTGCGGTGGAGTAACTAACTACTTGAAGAGCCAGCTCACAATATCAAATGCCACGGAGGAGTCAAGTAAGGCTTCCAAGTGAGGAGTTAGGGGCTGGAGGAGACAGTGCATTGAAGCCTTTGACAAAGCAGTTGTGTTGATGTGGCAGCAAGAAGTCTGAAGGGCATACAGTGAGAGGTAAATATGAAGCTACAATTAGAATATAACTCATTCTATTTATGAACTTGATGGTTAAATGATAAGAAAAGGAGAGAGAGAGATGGTAGCTAGATGCCAAGGCAGAGTCAACAAATGGAGAGGTTGAAATTATCTTAAAAAAAAAAAAGACTGATGGGGTAAGTGCCCCAAAGAAACAAGAGAGGCGAGAGTTTTGCCTGTCAAAATGATGAGAAATCCAACTGGCGATGAGTAAGTGGGGCCAAGGAAGCTAAAAATCTCGCATTTCATGAGACATCATGAAGAATTATACCATGTCCCGTGCAGCTATCAAATGTCCTAAAGGAGACTCCTGTAAGTGAATAATCTGTTTTTGATGAAAATCTGTTGTACACATAAGCACAGAGCAGCTCTGTGTGGTTTTAATACACAGAGATTTTCTAGGAATACAAGTACTCTGTAATTCAAAGAAAAACTGATTTAGGTTTGTTCCAATTTTTACCAAGAATTAGTCATAATTTCAGAAATTCACAACATCAAGAAGAATTATAATTCATGGGTTTTAAGCCACCAATAGCATACATCTATCATTCTGTGTTTGTAGCTATTCCATTTACACAGATTCTACAAAGGCCAGCAGCCTTTGACTCGTGAGATCATACATGATAATATACATATTGAAATACATGCTTCATTAGAGATTATTTCTGTTTCTTTTTTCTGTTAGAATTAGGCATTATTTTGTTTCTATTCTCTGACCCCAATTGTTCTAGTGACAACCACATTGTTGAATAGCCTTGCTCCTTTACCTTCTCTCAGTCAGCTTCAAAATATCCTCTAATAGAAACTGTTGTGTATATCAGCGAACACCATTTGGTTATAAGTAGGGTGACCATAAAATATACTTTTCAAATGGGATGCTTTTGAGAATGATAGTGAGTACAATTAATAATTGCTTGGAGACAATAAGAATGAACTGAGACTGTCCTGGGCACACCAGGATGTATGTTCACCCTAACTATATGCTACAGGTGTGGGGAAGGATTCGTAATTATTTATTCATCATGGAAGAGACCAGACATTCTTGCTTATACAAAAGGGTAACTAAACACAAATCCTTGTGAGGAAACTACCTTTTGAGAACAGGGGCCATCATATCTTTGACTCTCCAGCATCTGTTCGGTTCACATTTGGGAAATAGGGCTCAAACCTCAGGGAAGAGATTTGGATCAGCTTGTGGTTAAACAACCCACTTCATATCAAAGTCATCACTCAGTGATCAGAAAACCTTTCATTGCTAATAAGTGGTCACTGCCTCCTGCAGTAGAAGACAACATTTAATAAAGTCACATAGGTAGTCATCTAGGAAATACCAAAGGTACTTTTACAAAAAGCAGAGGTTCTTAAAAAAATAAACATACGAGGATTAACCTAGGCCTTTTCTGACAACCCGGTCCAAAGCTGGGTAACACTTCTCAAACTTAATATGCACATGAATAATCTGGAAGTCATATTAAAATGCATCTGCCAAGATGTTCTTCAGTAGGTGAATGGATAAATACATGGCACATGTGGACAATGGAATATTCAGCACTAAGAGAAATGAGCTCTTAAGCCATAAAAGGATATGTGAGGAAACTTAAATGCATATTATTAAGTAAAATAAGCCAATATGAAAAGGCTGCATACAGTATGATTCCAGCTACAGTAAGTGACATTCTGGAAAAGGCAAAGTTCTAGAAACAGTAAAATGATAAGTGGCTGCCAGGAGTTGGGGGAAGGGAGGAATAAAGAGGTGGAAAACAGAAGATTTTTAGTGCAGTGAAACTGTGCTGTGTGATACTATAATGGTAGAAACATGTCATTATACATTTGTCCAAACCCATAGAAGGTACAACACTCACACTAGTATAATCTACAGACTTTGGGTGATTATGATGTGTCTATTTAGGTTCATAGATTGCAACAAATGGACCAATCTGGTGGGAGGGTTGATAATGTGAGAGGTTATGCATGTGTGGGGATGGGAGTAGACGGGAAATCTGCACATTCTGTTCAGTTTTACTGTGAAATGTTCTAAAGAATAAAGTGTATTTAAGGAGATAAATAAATAAATAAAAGAGGTTCTGGTTTGTATAGGTAAGTGCAGTCTTATATCCTGTGGGGTTTGTTGTTGATGTTGTTGCTGTTGTTGTTTAATTGATAAAACTTGTATATATTCGTGGTATGTGACATGATGTTTTAAAATCCGTACGCACTATGGAATGACTAAATCAGGCCAATTAGTATATTTATTACCTCACATACTTATCACTTTTTTTGTTGTGAGAGCATTTAAAATCTACTCTTTTCACAATTTTCAGGTACAGTTGTCCTCCGGTATCCATGGGTTATTGGTTACAAGACCTCTCTTAGATGCCAAAATCCATGGATGTTCAGGTATCTGATATAAAATGGTGTAATGTTTGCATGTAGCCTATGTGCGTTCTCCAGTATACTTTAAAACACCTCTAGATTGCTTATAATATTTAATTACTAATAAAATGTCAATGTTATATAAATAATTGTTATACTGTATTGCTTAGGGAATAGTGATGAGGAAAAAGTCTGTACATGCTCAGTACAAATGCAATTTTTTTCTGAATATTTTCAATCTATGATTGATTGAACCCATGGATACAAAGGGCAGGCCATATAGGATATGTTGGTATTAACTATAGCTACCAGGTTGTACAATAGATCTCCTAACTGAAATTTTGTATCCTTTGACCAACATCTCCTTAATATCCAAACCCCTTTTCCCCCTGCTCTCCCCAACCCTGTTAATCACCATTTTACTCTCTGCTTCTATGAATTCAATGTTTGTTTTATTTTTTTAGATTTTACATATATGTAAAATTTTACATATATGTAAGATCATGCAGTATTTATCTTTCTATGCCTGGCTTATTTCTCTTAGCATAATATCCTTCCAGGGATGCCAATGCTGCTCTTCCCCAGACCACACTCTGAGTAGCAAAGGCCTTAGAGTACTTCAAATCTAGCATTGGTATTCACTTCTTGCTTTTAATTGTGTACTTTCTCACATTAGGCCAAGCACTCCTTTGAGACTGTAAAGTATTTCATTCATCTTTCCGTCCCCAGACCTTGGCCCATACCTGGCATGGCTGTGTGCCTAGCATATGATAGTAGCTCAGTATAACTTAATTGACTGAATGACAGAAATCACTGTCTTCTTACAGAACCATTAGCCAGTAATTTACTCCTCCGTCTTCCTTTAAGAGGACTTAGTAGATAACACTGCCTTGTTTTTGTATGCAGCACACCCATTCCTCAACACATACATTTTCTTTTCAAAGATGATTTATAAACATAATTTACTTTTACAAAACTTCCTAAACTGACTTAGGTGGCCTCTGTCTCCAGACTCTAGCTAATAGGCCTTGCTCAATTTTACCTGTTGACTAGGGATGCTGCCTGGACCCAAACTAATAACTGCTCAAGAAACCACTCCCTGTGCCTTATTCTCCTGTAAGAAGAACTTGGGAGAAAGTGAAGTAGAGAGGCCCATGCCCTCTGTAATTCAGACTTGCCCTATAACTCCACTGAAACTCTCCCGAATAAGGTCAGCAATGGCAACTGCATCAATCAAGGTCTAACCAGAGAAACAGAGCTAGTAAGAGGTAAATATTATAGGATTTACTGCAAGGAATTGGCTTATGAGATTGTAATTAAATGGTAAATTGATTCAGGGCAAGTATGAAATCTGTGGGACAAGCTTTTGGGAAGGGCAAGCTGAAACTCTTGGGCACTAGTTGATGCCACAATCCCAGGTAGCATTTCTTCTTCAGGGAAGCCTCAGCAATGTTTTTAAAGTCTTTCAGCTGATGGAATCAGGGCCACCAGGATTATCGAAGATAATCTCCCCTACTTAAAATCAACTGATTATACTTCAATCACATCTACAAAATACCTTCAGAAAAATGCCTATATTAGTGTTTAATTGAAAGACTGAGGATGGTAGCCAAGCCAAGTTGACACAGGAAACTGACCATCACAGCATCTCATTGCCATGAATAAAGACCCCTTTCCAAATGCCTTGCTCATGTAGCAATGTCTGCAGCTCTCCCATTGCTGCTCCATTCTTTAAACCCCAGAAAGTTGGAATGTTAGTTCTGAACTTGAATTAATGCACTTTTTTTTTTCCAAAATAAAAAGGATCCTTACTTGTCAAAAACAAAGTAAAGCAAACAAATGAAAATACAATGATGAAACTTAAGAGGTGCCAATAAGCATGGTAGGAAGAGGCTTTTAGGACCCTGTTCTCTCCCATTTTTAGTGTTAGAGCAATACTCATCTCTATGAGCCTTAATTTCCTTTCTCTAAATGGGAAGGCAGCCTTAGGACACTGCCCCTCCCTCCCTCCTTTTCTTCCCTCTCTCTCTTTCTCTCCCTTTCTCACACTCACACATACACAGGCATGAATGCTCATATACTTCATTTTCTGTCTTGTCTGAAAATGCCTTTTTGGCCTCTGTAACTCGCTCTACTCTTTTGTCTATTGAGTTTTCGATGTTCTTCAAGTATCCTTCTAATTCTTCATTAATCAACACACTCTGTGCGTTCACTCTGCAGGTCTCATAGGTTCCAACAACAACAACTCGGGGTGTCCAGGCTGGGATTCTAGGCTAGAAATATAGTTTGAGAGTCATCTTCCATTCCCCATACCCTTACCCTTCACCCCTAAGAAACAAATGTTGTCTCTTATTCCTTAAAAATTTCTGTCTATAGGTCTCTACTTTTCCATTTCCATGGCTCCTGCTTTAATTTTATCTTCATAGTCTTTCTCCTGATTTATTGAAATCATTCATTAGTATCTTTAAATTAATCTTATCCCCTCCAACCGCTTTCTCGTCCCTCATCACATAGCCTCCAGAGTTACCCTCCTATAACAAAGATCTAATTATTCCACTCCACTCCTTAAAAACCTTAAATGACACGATTTGGTCCCAAACTCCATGTCCAATCTCCTCTCTTATTGCAAACCTACTACTAAACATCCCCTGGATATACCTATACTTTTTTGTTCTCAGTGGCCTTGACTGTGCTATTCTTTCTCTCTGTTCCTGTATTCTTTTTCTCATGAATTGAAGCCTTTCCTTGGACAGAGTTAACATTCCACCCCTCATGCCCACCCAATGGTTTATATACATTTCTGTTTTGACATCTATCACATTGTATTAAGGTTCCTTTTTTTTTTTTTTAACCAATCTGGCTCCTTCCACCTTCCCAGAGTCAAGCTTCTTGATGTCAGGATTTAAAGTGAATTAGGCATCTATATAAACTCAGAAACAAACCAGTGGTCAGGTACCGAGTTCAAGCTGATTGCCTGTTTGTTAAATGAATGAATAAACTAATGAGTAAGTGAATGAATTAGGAAATGCTATCTTTTCAGTATTGGATTGTTAAATAAATTAAGTCTGCCCACAGGGGCTGTATATTCAGCATCTTTACCAGTCTTTGATTTGGCTGGTTTCAAAATCTGAAGATCCTAACAAGTGAGGCCTAGGAAAAGTTAAAGAACTTGCCCTAGGTAGCCAGCTATTAAGTAAGAAAAAATATATAAAAATTTAAATCATAATTTCTTGCAGTGTGGTTGCCTCTGGTAAGTGAAGAGTGAGAATAAATATCTAAGAAATACACTTTTTATAGAAGAGAAACTTCTCTATAAAATCCTTGTGAACTTCTTTTGTTAATGCTATACTGGAACATAAAAGATTCAGCACGCACTGGGGAGATGCTGCAGGATGCAAGAAGTTTAGAAGACGAGAGAAAAAAATAACATGAAGAGATTTATGCTGTAAGCCTTCCACTTCATTTTTGGTCTGGAGAGGGAAAAAAAATGCTTCTGAGAGCCATCTTTAATAAGCAAGTATCATGTTAATAATCCAATTTATGGATCAATAAACACTGAGGAGTTCTTGCCCGGTAGCATTAATAATATCCTTTCATCCCTGAGGGGGGGCACAGTCTTCTTAGATATCTTTTATTTAACTGAACTCAATGTAAGTAGAGATGACAAGCCTTGCGGTTAAATAGGTGGTCAACCACTAGCAGCTTTGCATAATGATGATAAATAGGAGGTGGAAATGTCAAATGCAGGAGGAGTATTCTTGAAGAGAGCCTTAGCAACTTCATATTTTCAAACTCCACTAATCACTAGTTTGATGAACCTGTTTGTTTAATATGATGCATGCCTCTGTGTTAACCAGGCATACCTTTGTGGAAGTCCACACTCAACATAACAAGTCTATTTGACCACTTAGAAACACATTTGCATTTACATCTTCTCTCTGTGTTCCTCTCCCTCATTTCAGCATGCTACACCATGTATTGTTTATGCACCCTTGGTTCTGGGTGCTGAGTACGTGTGTGTGTGTGTGTGTGTGTGTGTGTGTGTGTGTTGGGCTGATTAAGCATTTAGTATGCAAAAAAACATTCAAGTAGATTATCTTATTTAATTTCCTCAACAACCTTATACAGAGGATGATAGGGAAACCCTGGAAATGAAGTATCTTACCAAGCTCACACAGATAATTGGTGAGGTGGAGATTTGACCCCAGATTCAGAGTAAAACAAAGACCATGTTCATATTTTTTCACCATCCCATTCCTATCACATAGTAGGAGCTCAACAAATATTTGTTGGATGAATGCTATGTCACAGTTGCACAGTTTTCTGTCCTGTCCCCATAGGGAGTTCCGAAATCCTGGGCAATTCCAAGGCTGAACTGTTGTTCACTGACTGAAAGCAGCAGGTAAAGACTGTAGGGAGAGGAGAGTGGCAAATTCTAAGGCTGCTTGAAGGAAAGAAACCACCTAAAAAGGAACAAGTTTTCCCTCCTAACTGCTTTGAAATCTTGAAGGCACTACATCTTCTGGGCTTCTCACTGGGAGGGTCATCCAGCTGCTGGGAGCATCACTGAGTAAACGCAGGCCAAGAAGATTAATGTCAGAGTCTCACAGCATCCCAATTTCATACCTGAAACAACAACAACAAAAACACACCCTTGATTTGTTTCTACCCTTTTAGAAACATTTTATTAACATCTGTAAATAGAAACATTATTTTTTTGACTGTGAAACCCTGCATAAGAACTAAGTTTAAGCTATTTTTAAATTTTCATTGGTATATTGTAATGAGCCTGAAAGCCACCTAATCTGGATTTAAACTCCTGCTTCACAGAAAACAAGCTGTGTGGCCTTGGGCACAGCACTTAGCCTCTCTGAGCTACAATCCCTTTAGCTGACGTTGCTTGCCCCACAGGGTTATTATGGAGGTGATCACATGATATAACTGAGGGACTTAGCAGCAGTTTGCAAGTGTTTGGAACCAGGCCAATTGCCAGCTCTGTGACTTTGAGCAATCTTCTTTACTTTTCTCATCTGCAACAACTGGAATAATGTTATCTAGCTGATGGAATTACTACGATTTAACTACATGATGTATTTTAAAAGCATAGAAGAGTGCCTAATGTTTTCTACGTGCTCAACACATGCTTGTCCACTCCTTTTCCCATCCCTTCCCCTCAACTCCTGAAATCTGAGTCTTCTGTCTTATCACTGTCCTTCCCTTTGTATGTAACTCCCTGAACCATAATCATGTCTCCATGGTCCTTTCCATACCTTACATTTGCTCATATCCTAATAACTCATAATTTGACTCATATGTCTTACTACTTTCCAGCTGCCCTGCCTCTACATCACACCTCAGTGCTATGATGCTCACCAAAGGCATTCTATTATGAATTTAGACCAACTCCTTACCATCTCCAAAGCTCTCCACCCCATCTAAACTGAATGTCAAATATGTCTCTACCATCTTAATCTACGTCTGCCATTTTCTCAAAGCAAGCATTATCCCACTCTCTGATTTTTGTTTTTTTTTTCAATTTGCCTCTGGGTCTAGCATGTACCTCAACCCTTCCTAGAGTTCATATACCAATTATTGGGAGGCTTGGAACAAGAAGAATGAAAGAAATGTTCTGATTTTCTCTGTAAGTACTATGCTTCTCCAAACATGTATCAGATCTTCTCCCAGCCACCCTGTCCCTATCTCACTGGCTCAGATTTGCAGAGTGACTCTGCTTCTCAAGTGTCTGATGAGGGCATCAGGTGCCTACATTTAATAGCATTCTATAATGCTCAAAACAGCCAGGTTAAGTTTGTAGAGCATGCAGGGAAAACCATCATGCTGCAGGAATTCTCACTGTTTTGATTGTGTCTGGGGAAATTTTGCATAAAGTAAAAGAAGCAAAGCTGATGAAAGGTTGTAGAGGGCTTATGTGTTTAATGACAGCACTCTGAATTAGATACTTGTTTTTTGTTTTAGGGGAAAAAAGCCTGGAAATTAGAGATGCTATGTAGAATGTAGGAAGTGGCGAGACTTAATGAACTCATGGTTGTGAAGGGACAGATTGAAAGAGCGGGTTCTAAAATGGGCTCAGACTTGGGCCTGTGTGATTGGCACTGGAGTAATATTCCCCACAGGGACTACAGAGTTGAGAAGAGAAGAGTGTGTTCTAGTAAAAAATTAAAACCTTGATCTTTGCCATGTTAAACACGAGGTGGTAATGAGACAGCAGGAAGCTACTTTGGTGAACCAGCAGGAAAACAAGACTTAAGTGGCTTGAGAAGTGGGACATGCAGTGGTAAAACTGACTGGTTCATCAGATAATCATACCTTTCAATTACAGAGTATTAAGCTTTACATTTTACCAAATATTTTCATATACTTTATCTGAATCCTCACAACAATTCTGCAAAGCAAGTATTATTATTCACTTTTTACAGATAAGGGGGACTGACATTCTGAGAGACACTTGCTTTGGCCAATGAACCCTGCTAAGTGATGAAATTATGGTAAGAGCTTAGGTGCCCTTTTTGCCAAGCTGAGCATGGCTTCTACAATCCCAAGCTGGCCCAGCTATGAAAGTTCCCTTGCTTTTTTTCCCTTTGGAGGTAGAATGGCCCAAGCTTTATGGAACTATGTTCCCACAAAAACAGTTTATCAAATATAACTTTTTCCTAGATGAAGGTCACGTGGCAAGTGACCAAGAGCCTTGGTTTGCGCTTACAGAATTTCCCCAACACCCTCTAGCATACCGGGCATAGAAGGAAAATCTATTCCCCTCTTCTTCTTGCCAGCAAAACCAGGCTTCACACAAGAAACCAGACTGAATCAGGTGACCCTAATTTAATTCTGACTGCTCTAAACCAATTCAGAGGGTCCCACTCCCTTTGCCTATGATGACTGGCTTGGGATGGAGGTGCAGGTAAGGGGTGTGGCCACCTAGGAGGCACAGGTGAAGTCTGCAGAAAGGAGTTTCTTGTTTCCAAAAAGGTGATCAGGAAGAGGTGTCTCTTTTCTTCCTGTAGGAAGTACCATGTCTGAATGTGTTGCCAGAACTACATCTATCATTGAATATTCATAAAGGGAAATCCATTGCAATAAAGATGCCAGAAGCAAGGATAAGTGGGAAAAAAAACTTGAAGACTTCATGACATATTGAAACTTATGCCTTGATAAATCTTGAAACCTTTCCTACCTCTTGACTTACCATTAGGTGAAATAATGCATTTCCTTATTGTTTAAGATAATTTGAGATTATTTTATCTTGTAGAAGATAGCTTCCTAAAAGATATCATCAGTTTGAGTTTTTACTTTTGCAAATTAATTCCCACTTTTGACAGATTAAATGACCTAAATATGAAGTTTTTCCCAGAAACTTTTACTGGGAGACAGATTTTTAATTGCTCCTCCAATACAATCAAATATAGATATTTTTGTCGAGAAATTACCACACAAATGTGGACGTAACTAGGTTATTATATTAAACAAAGTACAATTCTGAAGGCAGGTTTCCATTTCATGTAATTTTGCATGATTTTATTACCTTCATAAACATACATACCAAGCTAATGATAGATACCAGATATCTAGCTAGATAGATAGCAAGATAGATATAGAGACTCCTAGTCTCTGATCCATTCTCATGGATCTGTAGGAAGTCAGCATAATTTTATAACCATCTTTGTGAATGTGCCAGAACTCTTTGTTCTCAGCCTATAATTTAAAATAATGTCCCAAGAGACCTGATTTTTCTTTTTTCTTTCCTTCATTCCTTACACTGTCTCTTTCTCTGTTTTATCAATGCCTTCTTAACAAACATGAGTGAATCTAGAACTATGAGCACAGATAAATGCTGTCAAGAGGGAACCAATGGACTATGGACTGCTGAGAAGCATGCCTAAGATGAATAGTTGCACCTCTCTCAGGGGACTTAGGAAAAGAATGTTACTCCAGGAAAGTGCCTGCACATTGTAAGTGCCCTTACAGAGCACAGAGGTTCCAAACACTTCATTTTATTCAATAAACAGCAGATTGTCTCTATTCAGACTTGCTAAGATGTTAACATGCATAAAGGGAAAAAAATAGAAAGAAAATCTTATTCCCTGCACCGTCCAAATGACTTTTGGTGATGCTTAAATAACAGCCGATGGCTATTTATACTAATTCCATTGTCAAATCTAATAATGTGCCAATTTTATATTGTATAGATTCACTTGTATTAAATGTAAACAGTGTCTGTGAGTGATGTGAATGCATTATCATGATGTAAGTGATATTCATTATATATGAATTGCCAGCTCTGCTCTAGGACCTTATGGTAATGAGATGTTGCTTTTCTTGAAGCTTTCCCAGTGAGTAACCATTTTTAATAAATAAAATAAAATATGGATTTCCTAGAAGAATTCATAGTTCTTTCACTGATAGGAATATTTTTAAAAAGCAAAGCATGTATCTCAAAAGTAGAGTCCTTCGTACTGCTTAATCTGGAAGCTATTTCTGTCCTGTTCTTTGAAGGTTTTTTTCATTACAGCTGCCCACCATGGTCCTTTTAATGGACAAGGTTGGAGGCTGAATGGCTAGATTATATTGTTAGGATTTCTCAGCTTTTGGATTTCCCTTGTTGGCTTGGAAGAAAAAAATAGATTTTATTTCATTTGAAATGTATAAATAATGCCAAATTCCTATTTGAAGTTGTTAGACTGTGATTACCAGTAGAACTATAACCTTACTTATGCAAATCACCAGAGTTCATGGTAAGTCTGACATTTACAGAATTAATGAACTAAATAATTAAGTGACCTAGTAAGCGAATTGGTAAACCAGAACTATTAATCTCCTAATGAATTCTTTACTATCACTTAAATAATAAATTTTTTGCATAATTTTAAAGGATTACAGTAAAGAAATATTAGAATAAGAAACCCATTATGTGAAGGAACGTTACTTTTATAAATCCGTCATTATGTCTCTTTTTATTAAATTCATTTCTATTCAGGTTTAGAAAAGTGGCAATTTCTATATTGGTGACTAACAGTCCCCGACTTCGAAGTTTCTTTTTTCCCCCTCACTGAGACAGCGGGTTTAGGATCATTTACTGCTTCAAAAAAACCACAGCCTAAGATGAGTAATTAGCATACAACTATAATTTCAGAAATCCCCTATTTGATCGTGCGCATCACATGTTTCAGAATTTCCAAGCTCTTGTAGGTTAACTAGCACATAAAATAAGGCCTTTGCACTGGTTCTCTTCAAAAGGCATTTCTCTATTCTCCACAAATGACTATCTTTCTCTTCAAATATCTTACCTTTCTCCTCAAATATCCTTTTTTAAAAATCATATCACAGTGGTTAAAATAACTATACTGGACTAAACACAACCAAAATTTAGAACACTGAAATATCCAGGGTTATATCGGTCAATAATGAGAGGGAAGTGACAAGATTAGGTTGGGTCTTTAGTATCCATACTAATTGCTTACAAAGGACTGTCCTGGGTAGAATGAAAGATAAGTGAATAATAAGTATTCAATACCTTCCACTAGAAGGAAAAAATTAAAATGCTTAAATAAAAAGAGAGAATAGCAAAAGAAACATCTACAATGGTTTTCCCAACCCATATGAAAAAGAAGCTGATTATGACTCAAATCAAACAATAAATGTTTACCAAGCAAGTATTATGTATTGTCACTGTGCTAGGCTCAACAGGACGTACAGAAGAAAAAACAGATGCAGTCCACGAACTTGAAGAAATTATAATTTAAATGGAAAGGGTTCACTGAGACACACAAAACTAATAGCAAACTACCTTATGATAATTAACAATAGTCCAAATGATTGCATACAAAATTGTTTCACACAAATTCTACATTTTGCAGTTTGTTAGGCTGGGGGGATCAACTCAAGTGACTTTAGTCAGCAGATATTTTAAGCATCTGTGAACCTCTATTTCTGGCTACATATCCTGCAAATCTTCCTGATAGAAAATATCTAGAAATACTGCATACAGTATAATTGTATTCTTTTAAATGCAGAGCTGAGCTTGCAATAACTTAAAGAAAATTCTCAGGATCCAGTGATTTCAATGTTGAAATCCAACCGAGGATTTCAAACCAAAGTAGACAATGAAGCTGACTCAATGGGTGCCCTTAAGATGCATGCCAGTTCTGATCACTAATAACCTCCTAGTGATGGGACGATGCCAGTCTCAACAGAAAGTAGACCAGACAGCTGGGATGAGATCCCCACATAGAACTGGGACCTACAGAGGACTATTCAGTCAATGAAATTGTGGATTAAGAAAAAAACCCTCCCATTGTCAAATGTAGATGAAAAAGATTTTCATCTAGGCCTGGGTTTGGGGTAAAGTCTTCACTGAGAATTTGTAACTTTACTTGGATTTAAGGATCAAATTTATTCTTCCTGCTAAGCTTGGTAAATCCCAAACCAAGAAGTAACATAAATCATCCCCAGGTTGATAGCATTCTTGGACACTTAGCCGAAGCAACGTCTCTCCTCTTGTGAGGGACTTACCTTTAACCCATGTCCTGAAAGATCCCCCAGAAGTAGAGGAAATAAAGTTTTGAATATAGTGAAACTTGAGCCATAAAAGATATTAATTTAACAGAAAAGGTGATGGCGAGGTCCCAGGAGGTAGAAACCATGGATGCATCCTCAAAGTGGGACGGTCATGTTGTTCTGGTCCTGGAATGCTGAGAAGAATAAGCTTAGCAGAGAGTAAATGGTAGAAATGGCTGCTCTTTTTTTCAGTTGGTGAAAAACCTTGCATTTTAAAGAACTTACACCATCAAATCAGTGAAAAAAATTCTCCAACCAACTGGTATGTCTAAAAATGGCCTTAGTTTACTTACCAATCTAAATGCTCCTATTAGAGAAATGGCTGTTGATTGGGCAGGTGGGTTTCTAAAAATGAAATATGTTTGAAAAAATTATTTTCCTCTGGCCACATGTTAAGTATTCCACATGTATTGAATATTTTTCCTACTTCTTGGGTTTGCTGCTCACTAAATTCATGATTAGTTGGACCACAGGCCAAACAAGTAACAGGAAAATTATTTGCAAAGATAATTGAGAGCCAAGTAAATTCAGCACCTCAGACACAGCTCTCGAGCTTAAGTATCTTTAGATTTTTGACCTAAATTACTCAATCTCTACAGACCAGGGCTTGGGACCACTAAATGTGTTCTTGCTCTTTTCTATGGTCTGAATGTTGGCGTCCCCCAAAATGCATACGTTGGAACCTAATATCCAATATTAAAATATTAAGAGGTAGGAATTTTGGGAAAGTGAATAAGTCATGAGGGCTCCACTTTCATGAATGGGATTAGTGTCCTTATAAAAGAGGCTCAAGGAAGCACCCTTGCTCCTTCTGCCATGTGAGGACAAAGCAAGAAAGTGACATAATTGAAGCAGAGAGCAAGCCCTCACCAGACGCTGAATCTGCTGGCACCTTGATCTTGGACTTCCAAGCCTGTAGAAATTTCAGTAACAAATACCTGTTGTTTATAAATTACCCAGTCTAAGGTATAGGTATAGCAGGCTGAACTGACTAACATCTTCCAAATTGCTCTTATTTTTTTTGTGAAAGAGTAAGGAGAGGACAAATGACAACACCTAGCTTAATGCTTTGCACATGGAAAGCGCTCAACACTGTTACATTAATTAACTGTTACTGTAAACTCCTATCTCTCAGAGCCTAAAGGAAAGTCAGGCCCTTTAATACAAGGACTTATAGGGGAAGATTCATAAAGCAAGATCAGGCAAGACAGCAGAGAATCTGCCAGGAGCAATATCCCCATGTGGATTTTGTCCTGTTGTAGCCAGCATGAACTGGACACTCCATAAAGCTTTGTTAAATTCAAAATATATTTCCTAGAATATGGCAAACCATTTATACCACAAAATAAAATTGACAGGGCACCCTACTGAAAAGTTGATGCATGCCCTATTGTTAAACTCAGGTTTGGTAGAAGTACCAATTAAAAAAACAGTTTCAGGTTAGAATGGACCTCAGAGTGGGTATTCTCCAGGGGATTTTCACATGCTCATTTGGCATTCAATGGAACTTAAAACTTTGAAAAACAGCCTTTGACGTCACATTTTTCCATCAAGTCCTACACAATATTTTAATCATATCAGAAGACTTGTCAAATAGACTCTCAGTTTCACTTACTTCAGTCATTTACTTCAAGTTCATTGAAGAATGAGTATTTTTAAGCTACAGATGTTATCGTAGTCACAGATGTTTTTATACTTGACAATCTTCTGTCCCCAGTCTGAAACTTCACAGGGAGTACAATGCAATTGTTTTTAATGATTATTGTGTCAGTAGGCACGAAGGTCACATGACAGAGTGTACATCTCACACAAGGATTCAGGCAAGAACTATCAGCATGTGAGGGAAGACGTTTGATAACTTCTCGTAGATGAAAATAAATGTTTATTTTTATATTTTTTTAAATTTCACTGGGAGCAGTATTGAACAGGCGTTGCAGGAAGAGCTGTAAAAAAAATACACCAACAAAACTAACATCAGAAAGCCTACAAAGTTGAGTGGAAATAAATCTTAGAAAATCATCAAGCCCATATTTTAGGTATATGCTTTATCAAAAGTATGTGGAACTTAGAAATGATCAAACAGTGTGTACAAGTGTGTATACACACCCAGCAGGTGTTTATTCTCTCAATTTGTTCAACAGAACCAGAAGTGGAAAAAAAAAACAGTCAAGTCATTTAAAAGATTTAATTTCTAAGCTACATTTTTTAGATTAGAAATCTAATCTAATCTGGGCTGTCTTTAAAAAAAATGGATTTCCTATCCTAATGGTCAAATCAGTTGTGTCATCTAAGGATGATATCATAAACAGTGTTGCTTATGATGTTTTAAAACTTGAACTGACATTGTAGCTAAATGAACAAAAGGAACACCAAAGAAGGAAACTTCAGAAAAAGTCCTGTGAAAAGAATCCTTGGCATAAGACCACCTCTATTAGTGGGTACTACATTGGACCATAGTCTAGAAAACTGTCGTTATGATTAATTCCCATCCCTGCTGCTGAATCGATCATGCAGTGATCTGCATTGATTATTAAGGTGGCTGAAATAACCGGATCAGACATGGCTTACCAGTGCAAATTGGCTAATTCATCAACACATAAAGATTTCAGAAGACCTGTTAGTGATGGTCACATATCACCAGGAAAGGAATTACCCAGTACTTATCAAATCTGCTGGGCCTATTTTTGCTGACATACATTGAATTTCTAAAATAAACACATTTTATTTTTCAACTATAGACTTGATATTCTTCACAATAGTAAGAACCGATACATAATCCCAAATCACTCAGGTGTAAATCAAAAGACTGGCTTTTTGGTGGTTGAATTGTCTCCCAGAAGAACCACTGGGGTGATCTACTCTTTTAATATGGCTTGCTAGTTAGTTATTAGAAACTTGTGACTTTTGGTTACTCTAAAACAAACCAATCTTTAATTGCAATAGGCCTTCATGATCAATTTCCTGAGACTCTGAACTTAATGTAAAGCAAAATTAACTTGGAAAGATCTACTTGTACTTCTATTTATAATAAAACCTTCTAGCGCTTCATATTATTCTTCAACCATATACATTAGAAATGTTAATTGAGAAGTTAAAATAAAGTTGAGTCCCAACACAGTTATGGAAAGCTAAGTACTGAGCCTAAAGAAAAATTCCAAAAAAAAAAAAGGCATGAGAAGATTTAGATTTAGGTGTTTCATGCCATCCTGTGCTGCTTTAAGTTATATATGTGTCTGTAAAAGTGTATATCTCTTTTATTTTAATATGTAATTTAAAAAGAAGAAAAAAAATGCTTGGGAACTATGGTAACTTACCAAACTCAACAAGAAAACCACAAGAGCTTTCTAGTTGATTACCAGCAAGTAGAAAGATTTGGGTTTTGAAGACACAGGTCCACTGGGAATTGGCGTGACGTGGATTCATGCGAATTCTTCTCCAAAGCATTTGTCATCTTGTCCATGTGCTTCTCACATTGTGAAGTATCTCTCAGTCCCCAGTTATGTTGCATCATAGAGGTCTCAAAATTTATTATTAGGAAATATTTAAAGACAAATGAAAAATTTTGAGATGGTCATATATTGGGAGACCCAAATGAACATTGTTTAGAGAAGAGCTACTGACATTTGTTGCACTTGTTTCTGAAAAGCAAATATAGTATGATTCAAAATTACTTCCGACAGCAACCACCAACTGTTTAGATTGGCTCAGTTCAACATATCTGAGACTCCCCATGCTACTTCCGTCTTCAAAAAGAAACTCTTCAGATTGGCAGTGAGGGAATATTTCCTTTGAACATTTAAGTAATATTTAAAGATAGAAAAAAAGATATAAATGCTAATAATTAAAAAGTAAATGAATAATACCCAATGCAGAATACTTGAAAGGCATGGTAGATTTTTACATTCCCAGAAAGTGGCAGCCGAATATGCTTAACTTCTTTCAATATTCTCAGTTTCTGCTAATACACACAGTAAGAAGTACACAATTGAGGGGAAATTGCAAGAAATATCAAGTAAAAATACATTTGCACAACTAGCAATACAAAATTTTTTTGACTGTTTTAGAACATTTGTTCATTTCTCCATATTAGTATAGTTCTAGACAGAGACTGAAAGAAGGGGAGACATCAGCAGGGAGTGGACAGGAGGGAAAACGAAAGGGAGCAAACCAACACTGTGTTTCCAAAAATGTAAACTACAATTCAGAAACTGTTTGGAAATTATGGTTTAACACTTGAGTGGTGAATAGGGACAGCAGTATAACAGATTATTCTGATAATAGAAAGAAAACAATGTCTTTTATCACTCTCTTAAGATCAACAATTTTGAAATTCTATAGTTTATTAATAAGCATTTTTATACACTAAATATAAACATCTTCTATAAGCATTTTTATACACTAAATATTTTTATTTTTATCACATTGTTGAAAATGTTATACTGATTTAGTCATATTCCTAATCTTCAAATCAAAGTCTACATGTAATCCAAGTTAAATTAATAAAACGAAATTAAGAACTGATATGTTTAAGCTTCAGAACTTCGATGAGCATGGTGACTATGTGAGATGAGTTTGATTTATGAGCTTGCTGCTTAGTTATGTCAGGGATACTTGCTTGGGAGATTTTGGGACAGTTTCTTCTTAAACTAGTCAGCTTCTAGAATGTTTCTGAACAGCAACCATTCCAGTCAATGAAGAACCTTCACTGTTAGCTCACTTACAGCTTTAATTACCTTTAAAAGTCAGCAAGACAACATATGAACATTCACTTTTTATTAAATGATTCTCCAGACAAAAGGCTCTTAATCTTTTTAGAAGGAGGCTGACTCCACTGCCATCAAGAATTCTTACTCAGGTGAAGATATGACCTGCATAGCCCTTTTGGCTACCCAATAAATAATCTAAGGTTGGAAGTAATGATAAATTAAGGAAATCAAATCCAGAATGACTGAAAATACTTAATACTGTAAATAATTAGAAAGAGAGATTTCCGGGGAGCCCAAGTGAAGCTGTGAGGTCAGACCCAAGAAACTCAGTATCATAGAAAATGATCTTAAGCAGAAGGCTGATTGCTCAGTATTTGTTCTGGTTAGTCATGAGCCATCCACTTATTTGCCCTTTTATTCTAGAAAAATGTTTCCACCATTTACCAAGTAACAAACACTATCTCTATGGAAGTAACAAGACCTTCTATGCACACACACACTCACATAAGTTATGAGGACATATGAATAGGTAAAAAGACAACTGGGTAGGTTGGTGACACTAGAAAGGCTCAGGGGCTTAAGTAAGCATAGGAGGGGCATCTAACTCAGCTATAGATGAGGAGGAGGTAAGTGAATCAGAAAACATCTGGAGGAATGACTGACAGGTGAGTAGAATTCACCGGGTAGGGGGAGAACAGAAGAAAAACAGTTTATGTGCATGTTTAGGGAAGGTAGAGAGAGGAGAAGGAAGATGCACGCATATGGGTGTTGCTGAGATGTGACGTGTTAGTAGTCGTCAGTGTAAACTCTTTGTAGAAAGCGTTCAGAAGCCAATGACCGACATTCTAACAGGAAAATAAGAACTTCAGGCTCTTGTTTTTGAAAAATACCCTGGCAACTGTATGGAAGGTGAATTGGAGCAAACAAACCAGAATCCTGATATAAATGGCGTCAAAAGCATGCATTCCAGAGCCGATGGAGTCCAGAACAGAGTAGCTGGGGAGCTGAGATATTACAGACGAGGAACTGATAGCCATAGGGTTATTGGCTGATTCGATGAGGACTCAGAAAGCCTTTAAGATGATTCCAGTCTCTGTGAAAGAATGGTCTTTCTTGCTATACTCCTTAAGCAACGCACTTCATCACTTATAGATGTCATGTTGTTTGAACTACATTTATTTTCTTTTTCGTATCTTCCCCACAATCATGGAACAGGATATTTCTCCTTCGCACTGAGGAAGCCAAGGTCTTTCCTGAACACACTTCCCTCTCTTACCAGGCAAAGCTCCCCATTTCTCCCCAGCATGAATCTAAATCTCACCCTCTTGGATAATTTCCTCATATGTCCCTTGTCCTGTCCCCTGGGCTTCCTCTTTATTAAAGATTTATTGCCCTGGATAATTCTGTTCAAACTCCCTGGTGTCATCGTAATTTCCCAATTAAGGATCTCTATCCCACAAGCGTTATAGTTGGAGTTGCCTGGGTCTGCCTGGCTTCAGGGCGTAAGTTCTCTTTTCTGCACTGCTCTTTTGAGGAAGGTCTATAATCACTTCTTGGAGCCATACTTGAAAAACAGCAAGCCTTACAGACCACAAGACTTCCCATTATCACACTCCTCAATTTGGTCTTGGTCCAGAATTTCTTCAAGAATCCCCAGAGGAATAAAAAACAGTTAAACTAGTAGTGTCTGAGGTAAAGTGACAAGTTACAGCGAGGTGTTGGGCATTGTGCTAAATGCTTTAAATGTGTTATTTTATTTAATCTTCACAGTATTTCTGTGAGGTATGTACTACCTGAGGCTCAAGAAGTTTAAGTTACTTGCCCAAGGCCATGCAGGATGACTTTTATACTACTGCTCCTTCATCTCTTGCAATTGCCCCCTCTATTCCTTATTGAAAAAACATCTAATCCAACACATTTATTTATTTTTCAATCCCGTACAAATTTTGGTTGTGCTTATGTAGTCATTAGTAAAGTCAAATATAATTCAAAAGTTTAGTTTTCTTTTCTTTCATTCGTTCATTCAAACTTTCAATGTGCACTTTCTACTTGTGCTAGGCATTAGAATTCATAGATGAGTAACAATCCCTGCTGTAGGGGAGCTCCCAGTTTTCCACTGTGGCCCCACAAGCATGACGAAGTAGTTTCCAAACATCACCAACAAATGGAAAGGTTTCCATCCACAAGGTTGAATGAAAGCTGGATAATTCACATCTCTGATTTTTCTTCCTCTGCCTTCTTACTCATCACTTTCCCATAGATCTTATTTCTCGATTCACCATCTGGCTTTGCCAAAATATCTAGTCATCTTGGTCATGTTGATGACTTAATTTCAGTTAGAGACTGACCCGCAAAGGATTTGACTAGCTATTTGACTTAAATGAACACACCTGGTCCCTGGGAAATATCCAAGGGCCCACAGGAAAACTAAAGAAGAGCCCCAGTTGCACACATTTCAGTCAGCACTTGGGATTTTTACAAAAAAATTATTACTCCCCCTTGAAATTTTGAAGACTCTTCTCCCCATTTATTTTAGAGTAGACACCCATCACCAGGGTTCCAGCCATGTTCCTTACAGAACTATGACATATTGAAGGTCTTCAATGAATGCTATTATTGTTGCTATTAATGGTATGGGCAATAATGAAAAATGGTCATAAGTTTCCATGCTGCCTGAGAAGAAAAAGTCTATGCTGAATATGCAAGAAAGTAATTATAAGTATAATTTACTTTAAATGAATTTATTCATGTTTTCATGTATTTGCTTTACTTGTGTTTGCACATTGCAGCAGGTTAGAGTCCCAAAGTCCAATGCCAATAATAAGGAAAAAATACAACTCAGCCTTTGGATGATCTGTAGATAACATGAAGGAAATGTCTGGGAGAATCAGAAATGGACAATTAGCACAGGGAAAAAAAACAATTTTTCTAAGACAGTGAAACACGCCTGATAGACAACCACATTTGCACGGCCTCACTCTGCTTTCTTCTGCAGAAACGCTGCCATTGGGATCCAAGGACACTCAGATCCCTGTGTTTCAGAGTTAGCTGTTAGACCCACTCCACTGTCATGGGCACCAGAAATAATTTCCTTTCAAATAACGTCCACAAATCACTCACTCCTTTCTTTCCAGTAAGTCATAAGGTAGCAGGAAATTACGAGAAGAGGAAAATGAAAAAATAAATAATTTCCAAAATATGTTTATATGCTTTACTGAAATTTACAAGAATTGACTGTCACTGTTAAATAATGAAACTGCCCATTAACAATTTCCCCTTGTTCCTTTCTTCCTCACAGAATAGGTGGGTGGTGGGGGAAAGGAGGGCAGAAGTGCGCTTAGTTAAAATATTCTATTTATCAGATTCTCTAACTCCTAGGGAGGGCTACGTGACATAGTTGTGGCCAATGACGTGTAAGCAAAGTCTGTTGGGGATTTCTGGGAGAGCTTTTGCTTTATCAATACAAATGCTTCCCCTTTCTTCTTCCTTTTGCTTTTTCTTCCTGCCCAGAATGCAGAGTTAAGGCCGAAGGTGTAGCAGCCTTCTTGTGACCATAAAGCAACAAACACAGGAAAGAAAGCCATGTGCTAAAGATACAGGAGTAAAAGATAGAGCATTGAGTATTAATGACATCTGACTATTACATGTAGCTGAATCTTAGATGATGCTTAGGATTTATTTTATTTATTTGTTTTTTAAGACAGCGTCGTACTCTGTTGCTCAGGCTGGAATGCAGTGGCCCATTCATAGCTCACTGCAGCTTCAAACTCCCAGGCTCAAGCAATCCTCCCATCTCAGCTCCTGAGTAGCTAAAACCACAGGCGTGCACCACCATGCCCGGCCAATTTTTTATTATTACTTTTGTAGAGACAAGGGTCTCACTATATTGTCCAGGCTGGTCCCAAACTCCTGGGCTCAAGGGATCCTCCCAGCTCAGCCTCCCAAAGTGCTGAGTATTACAGATATGAGCCGTGACATCCAGCCCATGCACAGGATAAAAACAAAAAGGACAAAAAACAAAACACATCTGTGTCCACAGCAAAACTGCCTCTGACATCTCTGTCATGTGTAGTTCAAACAACTGTTAGGAATATTTGACCTGTGCTCACTGAAGATTTTTTTTTGTTATTGTTCCAATGTCTACCTTCTACTCAGGATATAGAAGCCACATAAATAGCACAATGTGCTTTAGTTTAGAAACTGAGCATACACAGAGATCTTGACCTGCCAGACCCCTGGAGTGGTGGGTCAACTTCTGGGCAGATAGGGAAAAAAGCTTGAAGAAGTGAGTACACATAAGGAGACTAAGACCCTTTTACTCTCCCTCAGGGAGTAATTACTCACTCTATAAGGTAAACACAGTTGTGTCCCTCCCTGGCAGCTGAGCAGCACAGGAGAGAGGGCAACCTCTCCTCTGAGTATCCTGGGGGGTGTGCTGCAAATGCCTTCCTGGACATGCTCTGCTGAAGAAGTTCCTAACAAAAGCAGTTCCCTGACTCGTGTCACCCAAAGCAGCCTTAACAAAAAGCTAGAACTGGCGTGGGAAACCTGTAAAGTGGTGGACATAAAGGCTTCAATAATGGCATGTGAAATGGATGAAGCGCCTGTTGCTATCTGCTGCCAAGAACAGCACACAGAAAACCTCTACCTGTAATCCGAAGGCAGCATCCTTTGACAGGTCAGCTGCAATAGACCAAGGGAGAACGTGATGGAGAACGTGGATCAGCCAGTGCAATTGTCACTGCAATTTAAATACAACCTCGAGCACATGTTTTCCTGATAGCAGCAAGGTGCAGCCCGATAAGCATTCTAAGGGAAGGCTACCCAGGCTATTGGACACTAAAGAGACTGCCGCAGTATTTAAGAGCATATGACGACAAAGGAGGGACACACAGGCACATTACTGACAGAGGGCTCTAATGATGCTTCAGACTTCAGCGCTATCTAACTCACGGACAGCACATTCAAGTGCCCACAAGGTAGATGGCCCGCCCTAAAGCCTGCAGTTCAATTCCTTAAATTATGTGGTCCCTCCAATCTGTCTTTTCTGTCCCATTTTTATTAGGATGAATGACAACAGTGAAAGTAAGCTAAGCAGTAACTAATATGTAACCTCCGCGATGAGGAAGAATAAAGGACTGGTGAGACTCTAGTGAACTGAAGGGTCCATACCACATCTAAAGGTTGCAGGCATTACATAGCTCTCCTCATTGTTATCATGCAGACCCAGTGTTTCAAGGTTTTTTCTTGTTCTTTCAAGAAAATCCAGCAATTCTTAAGGAAATCTGTAAATATTTAAACATCTTTCTGGTCAAACAAAACATACCTGTGTGTTGGGTCCAACACATGGACTGCCAATTAGAACTTTCATATTGTAAAAAGTCAAATGCATTAATGTTGGCATTGAATGCCTATTGTAGACACAGTTTGTCTTCACATCTCAACCTCTGTTTCCTCCTTTCCTGTTTCCTTGCCCATCTCTAAGTTCTCATCGTTTCTTTTATCCTTTCCCACGCTCTCAACTGGACTACAATCATCAATTGGAATGAAGTATTACCTGCCTTGGAATTATTTACATCTAAAGAGATCTCTGCAATTAGAAAAATTTCTGTAAGAACCCCACAAGGGACTCTAGGAAGGACTCTACAGGCAGAATGTTGGGGGAGAGATGGGGGCAGTCCAACACCTCTCATATCACACAATATACCTCTAGCCACTCCTGCTGGTGCTCCATCATGTGAGGGCCACACATTCCTCTGTTCACAACCAAACACAGAGACACAGATCTATACACACCTGCAATAACTGTGATTGTCCAAATAACAACATAATGGATAAATAGACATCACCCTGGAGTGGCAGATAGAATTTAGTCAATCCAAACTCGTTGGCACATTTTATGCTTGTTTCCTGGGTTGGGTTTCAGTTCACTTTGTATCCACAGGAAATGTTATGATGGAAAATTCCACAATTGGCTCCCAACTTGCATTCCAACTTGGATCCAAAAACCAATTTCATGAAATCAAACTGGAACTAAAATAGGGAAATTTTTGGATATATAATCACACAGTAATAATAATCATAAAACCTTCCAGTACAGTATTTCTTTAGAATTTACAAAGCACTTTCATATCCATAATTTCATTTGATCCACCAGGCTAGTAGAAGCACATAGAATAGTTCATGAATGTGAAAAAGTCCCTTAACACAAATCATAAACAGAGGCACAATTTTTAAAATTACCTTGTAAAAACTTGTTAGAAGCAATGCACATTAATTATAGAAATTAGCCCTATCCATATGGGAATTTAATATATGATAAAGGAGGCATCATCACTAAGCAGGGTAAGGTGGTTTTAAAATATGTTCACAAATTCTTTGATAGTTCTACTTTCAAGAGCTAGAGGTTGATTCTCCTGCCCTTGGGTGAGGACTGGACTTAGTGACTCGCTTCTAGTGAGTAAGATGTCGCAGAAGCAATAGTATGTCCCTTCTGAAATTATGCCATTAAAAACACCCCAGCTTTTGTCTTTCTGGGTTCTCTTTTTGGCTTAGATCACTTGCTTTGGCAGAAGCCAGATGCTGTATCATGAGGACACTTAGGCACCTACTGAGAGGCCCACAAAGTAAGGAACAGAGGCCTCCAGCCAACAGCCAAAGAGAAACCAAAGCCTGGCAACAACCCTGGGGATGATCTTGGTAGCCGATCGCTGAGCCTCCAGATGGCTGCATTCCTGGCCAATAGCATAATTGGAACTTTATGAGCAAGTCTGAGCCAGAACCACCCAGAAAAGCCACTCTCAGATTCTGACCTTCAGAAACTGCGTGACATCATAAATGTGTGTGTTTTAGGCTGCTAAGATTTGGAGGAATTTTATTACACAGCAATAGATCATTAGTACATGGGGTAATAATTGATGTTAATACAACTAGGTACTCATCTGAAAAAAATATAACAGTGGATATATACTTTATACTGTTGAACAGGACAAATTTTAACTACGTCAAAAATTTAAATGTAAAATACGAAATGTTCTAAATTGTTAGAAAAAAACATGGGCTGGTTCCTTTACACCTGAGTTTCTCAACCTCAGCACTGCTGACATGTTGGGCTGGATAATTCCTTGTTGTAAGATGCTTTCCTGTGCATTGTAGCATGTTTAGCAGCATTTCTGGCCTCTATCCACTAGATACTAATAAGTTGTACCCAGTTGTGATCATCAAAATTATCTTTAGACAACAGAGCAGAGGAGGAAATGAACTTTCAAATTATGATGAAAAGAAAATACACACACACAATAATATGCAAAGTCAAAGGACAAGCGACATGCTGGGGGGAAAATATTTGCAACTCATATCACAGGCAGATGACTAACAATTGAATAGAAAAATGGGCAAAAGACCAAAAGAGGAAATTCCTAGAAAAAGAAATACAAGTGAACCTTAAACATATAAAATGATGCTCAATTTCATTCAAAACAAGATAAATTGAAATCAAAACTAAACGGATACTGTCTTTATTTGTCAAAACTGGCAAACATCCCTGAGTTTGACGTTACACTCTCTGGTCATAGCTGGGAAAATTAGAGAAATAAATACTTTCATACATTGCTGATGGGAGTATAAAAGGGTTCAATTGTAATAGAGTAGGATTTGGTACTATCTTCCAAAAATTACAAGTGCATTTATTTTTAGACCCAGCTATTCTATTTCTAGGAATTCATCTTAGTGGCATGCCTTTCTTGCTTTCTGCCATGATGATGGAACTGTGGCTGGCATGTTGTTGCCCCACTGGAGACTGCATTTCCCATCCTCTGTTGCAAATAATAGAAGCTATGCTCCTGAGTCTTTGTGAGGAACATAACTGGAACATAAGATGTTTGCTGATTCCAGGTCTGGACCTCAACATGTTGGATACGCGCTTCTGCTCTTCCTCATGACCTCTGTTTCCCTTCCTGTGACCTGAAATATGGATGTGTCCATGATTGAATTTCAACCATGCAGACTAACACCTTGAGAAAAGTGGGAGGAATGAGTTTAAAGTCCCTGAATGAGCATGAGAAACAAGCCATCACCAAACTAGAAACCTCCCTTCCCCATTTAGACTGTTGCATGAGAAAAATAAACGTGAAGCCATGTCTGAATCTCTTTCATAGAGCAGCTTAGCCTTTATCCTACTATGTACATGCTTACACATGAAATGACATGTAGACAAGGTTATTTATTTCAAAATTGTTTTACATAGTAAAATATTAGAAACTGCCCAAGTTTCCATTAATAAGGGGCTAGAGGCCAGGCACAGTGGCTCGCGACTGTAATCCCAGCACTTTGGGAGGCCAACATAGGAGGATAGGATCACTTGAGCTCCTCTCTTTGAACACTTGGTGTTCAAAACCAGTCTGGGCAACAAAGTGAGACCCCCATCTCTACAAAAAAAAATATGAAAAAAAATAGCAGGGTTTGGTGGCACAGGCCTATAGTCCCAGGTACTTGGGACGCTAAATTGGGAGGATCACTTGAGCTCCAGGAGGTCAAGGTTGCAGTGAGCCATGATCACGCCACTGTACTCCAACCTGGCTGACAGAACAAGACCCTGTCTCAAAAAATAAAACAGAGTAATAGTAATCAAATAAGAGTCTGGATATAAAAGCCACAGTATAGCCACACAATGAAGCCCCAAGTAGGTATTTAAAAAGTGAAGAAGCCCTCTCTATATTCAAATAAATAGACCTGCTGGACATATTGTTAAAAGAAAAACACATGACACAAAGCATTGATTTCCAATAAGATCATACATCCCTAGTGTTGGGCTTGGGCATGTGACATGCTGTAGCCAATGGAGTAGGGGAATGCAAGTTATGTCTGAGCTTCCTGTGACACCATTAATTTCCACTAGCTACCATGAAAGAAGCATGTCCCAGAAAGCAGCTAGTCCTTTGGCCTGGGTCCCAGAAAAAGAAGATCTAGGAAGCCTGTTGCTGCCAAAAGCAGAGCTGCAGCCCACAAGCAGAGTGAGCGAGAAAGAAAATTGTGTTTTGTCCATCACTGACATTCAGGGTTGTTTGTATTTATGAAGAATAATCTAGTAAAAACCGAGGGGCTTTCTATTAATAACCTACTTATTGTTTAAAAAAGGAAATTATAAGAATTTATATCACTTGGGGAGGCCAAGAAGGGAGGATCACTTGAGGCCAGGAGTTTGAGACCAGTCTGGGCAACATGAGACCCCATCTCTACAAAATTGTGTTTTTAATTAGTCAGCCATGGTAGCCTGTGCCTGTGTTCCCAGCTACTCTAGAGGCTGAGGCAAGAGGATCACTGGATCACTTGAGCCCAGGAATTTGAGGCTTCAGTGACCTATAATCACACCACTCCACTCCAGGCTGGGTGACAGAGGGAATCCCTATGTAAAAATTTTGTATTTAAATTTACTTTTATAAAGAAACTCTGGGAAGATATATGAAAAACTGGTGACAATTTTTTTTTTTTCTTTTTTTGAGACAGAGTCTCACTCTGTCACCCAGGATGGAGTGCAGTGGCCCGATCTCCACTCACTGCAAGCTCTGCCTCCCAGGTTGATGCCATTCTCCTGCCTCAGCCTCCCCTGTAGCTGGGACTACAGGTGCCCGCCACCACGCCCAGCTAATTTTTGTATTTTTAGTAGAGACGGGGTTTCACCGTGTTAGCCAGGATGGTCTCGATCTCCTGACCTCGTGATCCGCCCGTCTCGGCCTCCCAAAGTGCTGACAATTTTTGTATCATAATAGAAAGCAGAGATAATAGGATGAACAGACAAGGAGGAAGCAAAGTTTGTTAATGTCTAAATTTATTTTTTAATTGTTTTCACTTTTTCCCAACGTGAACATATTACCTAGTCAAATAAATACAAGGTACTCATTAAAACTTAGAACATTACAAATGAGAAAAAAATAAAATAATAAAAATGTAATGATCAGTTGAAGCCGTTATCAACATTTTGCTATATTCACTTCTTGTTTTTTATTCTGTATTTTTAAAATAAAAATGGAATTGTGCTACACATACTGTTTTGTAAACTTTCACTCCCACCTACCAGTATACAAGGGCAACTTCTCGAATATTCAGTGAGCATTTTAACCTGCAACACCCAGCTTACTTATTTTGTCTTACTCCAACATATTATAGAAAGTTCTAGCAGAGGACTGTGCAGAGCCGCTCATGCACATAAGCCTTGGAGCCAGTCTTCCTGTGTCTTCAGGTCATCCTGTTTGACTCAGAAGTCCCCAGCCCTGCAAGGACAGACATGAGTGTGAGGGAGGACATGAGCTTTTGTCTGCAGAGCCAGATCAACCCAGAGGCTCATGTATGACTCTAGCAGTGGCAACAGCAGAAGGGATTCTGGTTGTGTTTTACACTTGGGGAGTATCTTTCTTCAAAGTTTTGATAAAGCCCCGAGTGAGTGCCTTCTTCCTAAGGACGTTTTTTTCTGTTTCTATATGATCAAAATTTTCCATCTCAAGCCGAAGTGTAAGTAGTAAAAAAAAAAGTTTTATCAAAAAACACAGAAAAAAATTCTGCTGTCTCAGGAATATCTTAAGAAAATATGCAAAGAATAGGAGGAATTTGATATTGAGATTAAGTTTTTACATCATCCAGCAAGGAATGAGGTCACATATCTGGGGGCAAGGTTTTGGGTACCTATGCCAGCATGTTGCCACTACACAACAATGTCCCTATCCCTACAGCATTGTACTCAATGGTATTTGTATTTTATCCCTATAACACAGGTCACCTTTTACCTTCACACATGTCACCTTTACACTGACAGTGAAAGGAAGGACATTCTGATAGCATGAATGTGTATGTTTTAAATAATATAAACTAAAATCCACATGTAACACTCAATTGCCAGAATGTAGCACCGGTGTACCCAATGGAGGGAATTACTGTCAGGGTGTGTTTCTTATTCCTCTAAAGATCCAGGGAATCGACTCAACTGGCCTGGAGGAGAGGGGTCCCTGCAGACTTACCGGTGCTTTAGAAGCCCCAAGGCAGAATTTTCAATGCCAGAAGGTGATTTCGAGGGCTATATTAGCCCATAAGCATGCCCATGAGGACTAATGGAAACGCTGTAAGATTAAAAAAATATATTATAAAAGACAAGGTGAAGATGAAACAGACTCAGACTTCTCTGGCAGGTCTAAATAATTTAAAAGCTCAAAGCACAGGCTTCTAGGACGGTTAAACACATCCAGCTGTGAATCAGAAGACCCGTGTTTTACGAGTTTAATATTTTGGATAGTAACCAAGAAGGAGGGGGTTGAAAGTCATTCAGGAAGAGCAGACAAGAGAAATTTGGATTCTTGCTTTTTACTGACAGAGCAGGCAAAAATTATGAGGATGGCTGATAAAGGTAGAAATAGCTACTCAACTAAACATAGAAGAGATAGTATGAAAAGGACTTTTCCAAAGAACCTTCAGCATTACACCCTGTTGTAAGAGAGGAGGCAGTGAAGTAGCTTAACACCCATGCCTTTAATATCCTGTATCACAGAAACACACAATGTGTCACTATGGGCACAGAGGCGAACTCCGAACATGACACTGGTGAGAATTTTATCTTTGGCTTTTGTGGGGTCAACATTTCCAAATTCAACTTTTGTCTTTATCTCTCTAGAGTATTCTAAGAGACATGAAACCTAGGTGAGAAGACTACTCTGGAGGTAGGACTAACAGAAACAGGAAATGCCAGGTGGCTACCATTGTTGCAATCACTTAGTGTGACCACCGCCCTGCTTGTGGGGGAAAGAGAGGTAGGAAGAGATACAACAGGAGCAGAAACTGCCTTATATAAGGATGATGGAGAGAAGAATGGAAGGAGAAAGAAGAGGAGTGGAAGATGCTAATGACAAACACTCAGAAATGGGAAAAATAAGGTTTCCAAGTCTCCATCCAGCTATTTCAGGGCCATGTGTCTGGGTAGCTGGCATCCTGAAGCACTTGGGCAAGTTGGCATTTGTAGCATGGAATTTTTCTGCCAAGCAGTCTTGTCCTTGACAACCTTCTAAAGCTCATTTAGAGAGACACTGTTGTCTCTGCAAGTGTTATTGGTAGTTACAAAGCCAGGGCAGCCTCTGGCTAAGAATGATATTGAATTATGATAAAGCCACAGAGGAAAAACTTCTCACTTTCCTCGAAGACATGTCTCCTAAAACTGTTAGGAGTTATTGGCTGGTGTGTGGGCCATCAGAATAAAAACTCTTTTTGAGAAAAAGTATCCTATTTCTCTGCCATATGTTTTAATCATTGCAGTCAATAATTTTGCCAGGTAATCTGGCAAAATTTCTCCTTATTTTGTATGTTCACATTGCATTATCAATATTTTTCACTGATTGAGCCATTTTGGGTGCATGCGTTACTAATTATACTTTGGGGATAGAAATGTAATAATTTGACATTTGTAGAGAAGCCACTCTCTTCTGAATTATTGTCAAATTACACTTAACTCATTTATGCCTCAACTTGTGACAGGAGCTAGAAGCCCTAACACCACATAGAGTGTGAGATCTGGGCCAAACACCAAAGAAAACTCACAGATTCACTGTTTCCAATACCTGATCTCATGCAAGTTGTGTCACGAAACTACTTTTGTTACAGAGACAACTGGCACCACTGTTAGGAAAAAGTTTCCATGTATTCTTTCAACAATAAGGGTCATACACTGGAGTGTTACAGGTACCACCTCTTGCCAAAGTGCATATATTTTTCTCAGTCAATGTTTAATCAATTGTAAATTATTTCCTTAAACACTTTCGGTAAGAGGGGCTTCCTCTGGTCATTTCAGCTTGGACTCTTACAGGGTTGCAAAAGGGTATCACTTGCTCTGTGCCATTTCCTCTACATTGATTTGTAAGCATTTGCTGCATCATTTCCTCCTGTAACATTTTTGCTTTGCAATTTCCATTCCATTCCGATGATCAGCTACCAAGTTTCTGACTACGTAAGCATTTACCATCTAAAGTCGCAACAACATTTTTAACTTTTATTTTGCTAGAACTTATAATTTTTTACCATGGTGAAATGTACATATATAACATAAAACTTACCTTTTCAAGTGTACAGTTCATTGGCATTAAGTACATTCTCAGTGTTGTGCAACCATCACCATAATCGATTTCCAGAACGTTTTCATGATCTCAAACTGAAACTTCATGCTTATTAAACCATAACTCCCCATTCCTCACTCCCCACTGCCCTAGGAAACCTCTATCCTACTTTCTGTTCAAACCACTTTTTGTGTATTTACCTGATGTAAAGAAGGGGGAATCTGTCGGCATTCATAGGTGAATTGGCAGCCAAGACCATAGGTGAAGTGACACCCGCCTGGGAAAGATCATGACTCAAGGTCACTTGTCCTCAGTTCCTGCCATCTTCATACTCCTCTCTCCATGTCCCTCCGTTCAGAAAGCTGCAAATAAAACAAGCAACAAAGTGAGAAAGCAACTGATAATGATTAGACTTTGTGTCCTCACCCAAATATCATCTTGAATTATAATCCACATAATCCCCACGTGTTATGGAGATACCAGGTAGAGGTCATTGAATCATGGGGGCAGTTTCCCCCACGCTGTTCGTGTGATAGTCAGTGAGTTCTCACCAGATCTGATGGTTTTGTAAGAGGCTTTTCCCCCTTCACTTGGCACTTCTCCTTCCTGCCGCCTTGTGAAAAAAGCACTTGCTTTCCCTTTGCCTGCCCCCATGATTGTAAGTGTCCTGAGGCCTCTCCAGCCATGCTAAACTTTGAGTCCATTAAACCTCTTTCCTTTATAAATTACCCAGTCTCAGGCAGTTCTTCATAGCAGTATGAAATGGACTAATACAGCGACTATGAAATGGGATAAAATATTTGCAAACCAGATATCCAATAGGGGGCTAATACCTGAAGTATGTAAGGAATTCATACAATTCAATAGCAAAAATAAATAAATACATAAATAAAAATTTTTTAAAAAACTGATTTTAAAAAGGTTAAAAAACCTGAATAAATTATTCAAAAGAAGACATACAAGTGGCCAACAAGCCATTATCCTACTTGCTTAAAGTAGGATAAGATTTTGTTGCTTTAGATGCTTGCAAGACAACCCACATTACTGCAAAAGTTTTGGGATGTTTTTCTTTTTTGTTTTTGTTTTTTTGAGACAGAGCCACTCTGTCTTTCAAGCTGGAGTGCAGTGGAATGATCTCAGCTCACTGCAACTTCTGCCTTCTGGGTTCAAGTGATTCTCCTGCCTCAGCCTCCTGATTAGCTGGGATTACAGGCACCAGCCGCCATGCTTGGCTAATTTTTGTATTTTCAGTAGAGACAAGGTTTCGCCATGTTGGCCAAGCTGGTCTCGAACTCCTGACTTCAAGTGATCCAGTTGCCTCGACTTCCCAAAGTGCTGGGATTACAGGCAGGAGCCACTGCGCCCAAACTTCTGCAAAAGTTTGACTATTAGCAAACAATAAAGCTGTATAGTTAGGATTTGTGGGAAGAAAAAAGAAAATGAATATTCTACACTCTTTTGGCATATTAAGGATCAAGTTTTAACACTTAAGTCATAGTATTATTTTACATAAATTTAGAGAAGATACTTCTTTTGCCAGGAAAAGCCTTTGGCCACATGGCATGCTGCCCTGAGAGCAGAAGGAGGACAACTGAAGGAGGGTAATACGGTTTGGATCTGTGTCTCCACACAACTCTCACGCTGAATTTTATTCCCAAGTGCTGAAAGTGGGGCCTAGTGGGAGGTGATTGGATCATGGGGGCAGTTTCTAATGGTTTAGCACCATCCTTCTAGTGCTGTTATCGTGATAGAGTCCTGACGAAATAGGTTGATTAAAAGTGTGTAGCACCTCCCCGCCACTTCCTCCTCCTCCTGCCATGTAAGACGCGCCTGCTTCCCCTTCGCCTTTCCACCAAGTTGCTAAGTTTCCTGATGCCTGATGCCTCTCCAGAAGCCAAGCAGATGCCAGCATCATGCTTCCTGTACAGCCTGCAGAACTGTAAGTCAACTAAACCTCTTTTCTTTATAAATTACCCAGTCTCAGGTATTTATTTATAAATTACCCAGTGTCAGGTAAGCAGTGCAAGAACAGCTTAATAGAGAGGGAAAGCCCAAAGGTGACCCTGACCAGTCCTGAGGGATCATTGGAGAGAGCATAAAGTCAGGGGCCAGGGTATAGGTTCCTCCTACCCAAAGATGGGTAGAGGGAGCCTTAGAACAGTGCCGGCCAATAGAAAAATGATGCAAGCCCCAAATTCAACCTATGAGTGTACTTTTATGTTTCCTAGTAGCCACCTGTAAAAGTGAAAAGAAGCAGGTGAAATTAATGTCAATTATCCATTTTATTTAATCCTGTGTAACCAAAATATTATTTCAACATATTATCAACATAAAATGACTACTAAGCTGTTTTACATTTTAAAAACATTTTTTTTGCCATCTGACATGTATTTTATACTTACAACACACTGCAATTCAGACTAGCCACATTTCAAGTACTCGGTAGATGCATGTAGCCAGTGACAACCATATTGAAATAGTACAGAAGAATAGCAATTATCTGTTTAATGCCATGACCTAAATGACATAGAATTGGGAGTTTGAAGGTGGCTTAGGGAGGAAGAAATTCGGATGAGCTTGAGGCAATGCTATGGCCCCTCCTGTCGTCTCCACTAGGACCTGCTGACAGCTTCTAGGGGACCTAGAAGTCTCCCTGCTCCAGTGACCAAAGATAGACACACTGAGATTTAAAGGGCGTTGGCAGAGCTGAGGCAGGAAAAAGAAGGCACCAGAAGTTGTAGTTTCAAGATCAGGACAAATAGCTAAGGTCATAGGCTGACAAGTGTAGCACCATTTCAACAGAAAATGACCACAGAATCCAGAAAACAGAAGGTCAAAGCCCCTCTTCTTTTGTGTAAGACGAACCTCCACCACAGCACTTCATTCATTCATGTATTCAACAAGTATGAATTGAAGGTCTGCTCTGTAAAGGGCATTGATCTTGGTATTAGGGGACACAGCAATGAAAAAAAAAGAATTTAAAAAAATCTCTTTTCCTATGGGAATTACATTCTAGTTGAGTAAGAAAAATGTTGAAAAAAGTAATAAACAAAATGTAGAAGCTGTTAGATAATGATAAGAACTATGAGAAAAGAAAAATAAAGTAGGATGAGGGAGTGGGTACATAAATAACTTTAAATAAGATAATCAGAGAAGCAGCAGGACAGGGAATGGAAAATCTGAGACGGGTCGTTTTCATTCTTTTTTATTCTTTTCTCTTCTTGCTACCCAAGGTGGGACAAGGCAGCAAGGATGGCTCCAAATAGGGATCAGAGCAGTTAGGAGAAATAAATTGCCTTATATTTGGTACATCTGTGTGTAATGTGATTAAATTGGTTACTTAAATTCATATATATTTATGTGGAAAAGAGTGCCGATATGTAGTACAAACTATTAACTGTGCTTACCTCTGGGAATTTCATTGAATTTATTTTCATTGCACTTTTCTCCATTTTCCAGATTTTCTATCATCACATAACTTACATTAAGCAAGGGGAGAAAGGCCCTCCAAAACGTCATTTCTGAAGAAAGGCGATAGAAATAAAGCCAGATTCCTTTGCCATCTAATAATATCTGCATAATTGAGGTATCTAACCATAATGTGAACCTCTGAATTTCGTTCACCTTTCTGTGTTTTCTCAGCAACCGTCATGCTAGCTTTCTTTCCTTTATGTTTTTATCCAGTTTTATTTTTTTAATCCATGTGTCCAAATTTAATGAACTTGAATCTTCCTATTTGCATTTCTCTCATATTCAGCACCTAGCATCTGATTGTGCTGACAGCACCTTTTGAGAAATGCTGACAGGTTTGGGTTGTGATGCACACACACTGCCCCGTGCACCCATACATCATCGACTGTGACACTTCTCCCAGACGGCCCCACCACCTCTTGGTGTGCTTTCTTCTGGAAACTTCTTGTGTGGAAAAATCCCCAAAGACATTCCGAGGAATTGCCATCTGGAATATTGAAAGTCGTCAACATGCTGCTTCATATAGATTTATTTGCAAGTACCATTATGGGCACCAAATTCAACAGAGCTGCTGAAAGCTGGCCTGGGAGTTCTTTTAACTCTTTGAGATAGAAGTGATACAAAAACTCAAATAATTAGAATTGCCACTACTTTGAAGTGATGCCATTTGATGCTAACAGAACATCTTGATCTCCATTAAACCTCAGAGAACAATACAAATATTTTGCCAAATGTATGAGCTTGGACTGACATTCTATTAACCTGTTGATCTTTATATTAACTTGTGTTAGTACACAGGATTTTCAAAAGCTCTTTTTGTTAACCATGTTGAAAATATGGAAGAACTATGTGTCTATAAAGATGTAGCTTGTATTTTAATTAAAATTTTCATAACAAAGTATTGACAATCTACCCTTTCTTTTTTTTTTTTTTTTTTTTTTTTTTTTAGACGGAGTCTCGCTCTGTTGCCCAGGCTGGAGCGCAGTGGCGCAATCTCGGCTCACTGCAAGCTCCGCCTCCCGGGTTCACGCCATTCTCCTGCCTCAGCCTCCCGAGTAGCTGGGACTACAGGCGCCCACAACCGCGCCTGGCTAATTTTTTGTATTTTTAGTAGAGACGGGGTTTCACCGTGGTCTCGATCTCCTGACCTTGTGATCCGCCCGCCTCAGCCTCCCAAAGTGCTGGGATTACAGGCGTGAGCCACCGCGCCCGGCCGACAGTCTACCCTTTCAAAACCAATTATGAATACTTTGTAAAATGTCAGTTTTTTAAAGATTATTTTAATGAGAATTTGAATAAGAAATATACCATAGAGAGTGACATGTTTTAGACAATTGAGAAACGTTTTTTATAAGGTTTGGGGCCTCGTAGGGGTGGGAAGGAGGTTTGAACCCTCTTCTCTTTCAGGGTTTCATACCAAGAGAGTGTGTACACAGGAAACACTAGCCAAATGGGTAACAAATTACCACTTTAATATATAAGTACCTGATGCAAGGTCCTGACAATTTATGGCTTAGAATTCAATTAGAAGACCTAGTTGAAGCTTTCTAGTTACTTTTTGTACACCTAAACTACATTTTACCAGAAAATTTTCAGCAGAGTTTGAGTATACATCCGAATTAATAAAACAAGTAGGCAAAAAAAATTCAGTAAGCATAGGCAAGAATTGAGTACACAATTAACAAATGAAATAGCCTGTTGATCTAAGTAGTATATACCTAACACCACCCATAACAATGAGAACATTGATATCCTTTTCGATTGTAAATATTCCATGTACCAAAACTGATAATATATTAAGTAATTTTTAAAAGTTCAATAAATTTCAGAAGATTGAAATAATTCATAGTATGTTCTCTGATCATGTTGGAATTATGCTAAAAATATACAACTTTCAAGCCCCAAATTATTGAAAATTAAGCTTTCAACAAAAATAAACAACTATTTGTGATTAAAAACAAAGCTAAATTTTAAGAACTTTAAAAGCTAGTAACAGAAACTTCCTTTAACTGATAAAAGACATCTAAAAAAATTCTGTTGCAAGTATCATAAGTTGTTATTTAAAGCTTTCCTTTAGAAAAATCAATTCTATTTCTATATGCCAGCAACAAACTATAAAGTTTAGAAGTAATGCCATTTAAAACAGTAACAAAAAACACCAGATTTCTAGGAATAAATCTAGCAAAAAATGTCAAGACATCTATAGACAAAACCACAGAACATTATGGAGCAAAAATAAAGGAAATATGTTTACGTAATGGAATCATATGAATTGTCATATTGGAAGAGTTACAATTATAAAAACTTCCATTTTTGCCCAAGCGCGATAGTTCATGCCTGTAATCCCAGCACTTTGGGAGGCTGAGGCAGGCAAATCACTTGAGGTCAGGAGTTTGAGATCAGCCTAGCTAACATGATGAAACCCTATCTCTACTAAAACTACAAAAAATAGCTGGACGTGGTGGCAGATGCCTGTAATCTCAGCTATTTTTTAGGCTGAGGCAGGAGAATTGCTTGAACCTAAGAGGCGGAGGTTTCAGTGAGCAGAAATCACCCTGCTACAATCCAGCCTGGGCAACAGAGCGAGACTCTGTCCCAAAAAATAAAAATAAAAACAAGATTCAACTTGACACAATAAAAATCCCAGCAAATTTTTTGTGTGTCATTAAGACAATTTAAAAATATTTTATGGAAACTGAGAGGGTAAAGATCAGCCAACCCAATTCTGAATAACACAAATATAAAGTTGGAGGCCTCATAATACCAAAAATGAAAGTTTATGTAGCTGCAATCATAAAAGTAGTATGCTAAAAGTACAAACTTAGACAAATTGATCATTGAACAGAATATAGCCTCCACTAAGAGACCTATTCGCATCTCATTAATTCATCTACTATAGTGCGATGAGAGAAAGAAGAGTGTATTTGATAATGGTACTGGGTCATTTGGATATCCACCTGGAGAAAGAAATTAACCTTGATTCTTTCCTAGCTCATGTTATACCTAAAAACAAATAACAATTGATTTTTTAAACTCTAAATATGAAAAGTAGAACAATGAAATTTCTGGAAGATAACAAAGAGCTTATCCTTCTGAACTTGCGGAGCAAAGCCCTCTTAAACTGCACACACATTAAAAAATACTAATCATAGCCGGGCGAAGTGGCTCACGCCTGTAATCCCAGCACTTTGGGAGGCCGAGGCGGGCGGATCACGAGGTCAGGAGATCAAGACCATCCTGGCTAACACGGTGAAACCCCGTCTCTACTAAAAATACAAAAAACTAGCCAGGCGTGTGGTGGGCGCCTGTAGTCCCAGTTGCTAGGGAGGCTGAGGCGGGAGAATGGCGTGAACCCGGGAGGCGGAGCTTGCAGTGAGCTGAGATCCGGCCACTGCACTCCAGCCTGGGCGACAGAGCGAGACTCCGTCTCAAAAAAAAAAAAAAAAAAAAAAATACTAATCCTAAAACAGAAAATTGTTATACTAGACAGTATTAAAATTAACAGTTTTGACTTATCAAAAGAAACTATCAGAAGACAAACGCAAGCCACAAAGCGGGAGAAGTTACATGTGATACCAATATTCAACAAAAGACTCGTATCTAGAACGCAAAGGACGAATGGAACTCTCATATATTGCTGGTGAGAAAGTACGTTGGTACAGCCACTTTGGAAAATTGTTTAGCAGCCTCTATTTAAGCCGGAGCATTCAATCTCACTCCAAATACTCAACAGAAATATATATATTTGTGTGCAAAGATGTATAAAATCTTATTCTAAGAAATATGATATATAGTAGCCAAAAATTGGAAGTAAGCTAATTAGACATTAATATCAGAATGGATAAAAAATTCCATTATGTTTATACAAGTAATGTACAGCAATGAAAATGAATAACAATAGCTAGTTTAAAAATAAAAATTCTGCCTTTAATAATCAGTGACTTTCTAGGTTTTATTAAATACTATGTAATTTATGTCAGCAACAAAATGATCTTGGTAATATCTTGGGTGTTTAACAGTACTTAACATTCATATATTTTCATATAATACATTCAAGTGCTTATTCCCTTTCAAAAAGAATTGTTGATTGCACTTGTCTTACAGGTACTTGGATCATCGAAGCCAGAGTTGCTATTGAATAAGCATACAAAAAACTTTCAAGTATAGTTTCAAGTATAGTTAGTTGATCCCTCTTAGAGAGATTTGATTTCAATTTTAATTTTAAGTATAGTTTTTCTATGTGGTATGGCTGTTTTACAATGCATATTTAATACTTTGAGATTCAAAAAAGTGAAATAATTTAAAATATTTCATTAATCCCAACACTTTGGGAGGCTGAGGTAGGAGGATTTCTCAAACTCAGAGTCTGGGACCAGCCTGGGCAACATAGTAAGACCTCATCTCTGTAGAAAGAAACTTTAAATTAGCTGGGTGTAGTGTCACATACCTGTGGTTCTGACTACTTGGGAGGCTGAGGTGTGAGGACTGCTTGAGCCTAGATTGCAGTGAGCCATGGTCACACCACTGCACTCCAGTCTGGGCAATGGAGTGAGATCTTCTTGTCTCAAAAATAAATGAACAAATCTCATATTCTTTTTTTCTTATATCGGGGGTTAATTTCTCTCTTTTACATGGTGTAAAGATCAACACATACTCCAGCATGAGAAAAAGAAGAGAAAATCTATCCACAATTTCACAAAAATCATTTTGAAAAGACCATGTTGAGATCAAATTAATCAGGATGATGCTCTTGCACAATCTCTTTAAGTTTACAAAGTGCAGAGTTTATAAGACTCCTTTTTAAATAACATCTCTTATTTGTATAGAATTATACATTTTAAGCTGTTATTTTGCTTGATCTTTTTAACCGCCATGTGAGGCAGACAGGCTAGAGGATATTAGCTCCATTTTAAAGACAAAGAGTTGGAAAACTATACCAACATTTAGTTTAAGACAGAGCTGGGCTAGAAGACCTGGGCCTCCATACTCACAACTGCTTTTTACCATGACTTTGTGCTACGTCATTTTAAAGTAATCTGATTTCACAGTGTTTTATAGTGTAAGAGTAACATCTAGGCCGGGCGCGGTGGCTCAAGCCTGTAATCCCAGCACTTTGGGAGGCCGAGACGGGCGGATCACGAGGTCAGGAGATCGAGACCATCCTGGCTAACACGGTGAAACCCCGTCTCTACTAAAAATACAAAAAAAAAAAAAAAACTAGCCGGGCGAGGTGGCGGGCGCCTGTAGTCCAGGCTACTCCGGAGGCTGAGGCAGGAGAATGGCGTAAACCCGGGAGGCGGAGCTTGCAGTGAGCTGAGATCCGGCCACTGCACTCCAGCCCGGGCTACAGAGCAAGACTCCGTCTCAAAAAAAAAAAAAAAAAAAAAAAAAAAGAGTAACATCTATAGCATCTACTCCTGGCAGGTTAACTCTGGAGCCAACCAACCTAATTAATTACCTCATAACTTGGCGCATTTTAAGGCACGGTTATACTCCTAACTCAATTTCCCAGCTATGTTTCAGCGTCCCCTGAGCCAAAATTGTAATAAAACGAATGGGAACGAACCAGGGAATGCAAGGCCGTTTTCAAATTTAACCTAAGCCTGGTACATCCTCACCAGTTACTCAGATGGCAAGCTAAGGCAGCAAAGTGAAGGGAGGAGAGGGAAGGCCCACTTAGAAGTGAACACTAATGAAAAACACAAGCAGTATCAGATCCACTTTTTTCAGGAATAAAATTCCCAGAAGCCCTTTTGCCGGTCTACTACATCATTACCAGCAGGACAGAGGACTCTATTTCTGGGGACTAGAATATGAAAGGAAAAGGTCAATTAAGCTGCCTGCCTGGGGCCAGCACTCCTTTCAGCCTGGTTTTCACTATTCTTCATCTGAAGAAAGAAGCCAGAATATTGACCTGTGCCTTAAAGCAAGTAGGAAGCCCAAGCATCCTGCCTGACACCACCCTGCTGGGCAGAGAAATGACTGGGTGAGGAACCAGTGAATTTTCCTCATCTATCAAAATGGGTTTTTTTTTCATAACTTTTTTTTTTTTATTCTAGCCTTAGTATCTCCGCGTTGCTCAATGAACAAATCAGCCACTTTTTTTTGTTTTTGTCTTTTTGCATGGGGTGCAGTGGTCTATGCTCTTAACTATCTCTTGAAATGTTCTTGCCTCTCCACTGTTTTTGCAAATCTATCCTTCCTCTGAGGTCCAGTTTAAGCCACCTTTCTGCTTCACCATCTTTAGCCTCTTGGCCTCTTAAAATGCAAGCTGCCCAAGGCAGGGATTAACATCTCCAGGTAAATGTCCAGGGGCAGTAAAGGCAGTAAATGGACTTTCTCTTTCTAGTGTTTCTTTAAGATTGAGGAAATCTGCTGCCAGAAACACCAGCCCTACCCTCTCACCCACCACCTTCACGTCAACCTGGCCTTGTGCTTCTTTCATCCCAATTGCTTTGTGTGCCCAGTCCTCAATGAATCAAGGAGACAGAGAAGGCTCTAAGGACCAGACAACCGTCATGCCTCCCCTGAAAAGCATGAGTGCAAGGAAGAGTGTGGATGTCGGAACCAAGGAGAGTTCTTTTCTTTTTTTTAAATTTTAATGGGTACCTAATAGAGAGAGATATATATATTTATGGAATATAAGAGATATTTTTATATAGGCATGCAATGCATAATAATCACATCATGGAAGATGGCATATCCATTCCCTCAAGCACTTATCCTTTGTGTTACAAACAATCCAATTATATTATTTTAGGACTTTTAAACGTACAATTAAATTACTATCAACTACAGATACCTTGTTGTGCTATCAAATACTAGACTTGATTCATTCATTCATTCTATTTTTTGTGCCCATTAACCATCCCCACCTCCCTTCCCCAACCCCCACTACCCCTCCTAGTCTCTGGTAATCATCCTTCTATTCTCAATGAGAGTTCTTTCAGGAAGGAGGAGGGGGATGAGTGCATGATCAACTGGGTCTCCTGTACTTCCCAAACAAGTGGTAGGCATGTCAATGTTATGGAGCACATCTCTGTTTGTGCTACTTTGGCACCACACTTTCCCCTGCCTGTCTCCAGCCCCCAGCAGCTAGGGCTTTGCTACGTCTACTGCACACCACTGTCATCAGCATTCATGCCTAGTTGCTGAAATGAATGGCAAGTGACTGTTTTTCATTATACTTCTCAGGAGTGGCAACTGAGTCTTTCCAGAGTTAATTAACCTACACAAGCCCATAAAGGGCCAGCAATAGACTTAATATCAAGAATGCACCTCCTGACCCCTCTTCTTCTGATCTATGTTTCAATTATTAACCTGGGCTCCTGAAAAGGACACAGGCAGCTCTCATCACGCCAATTCTGTGTTACTGAGTAGGCGCTTAGTTTCATTTATGTAACCAAAACACGCCATGAACTTTTTTTTTCATTTTTTATAACACCCAGCTCAACTCAATTAATTGTTCTAGTTACAGTAGTCCTAATTTTTATCCATCTGATTAACTGGAGAAAAATCCAAATACATTTCAAATGATAAATCTTTCATGATTTGGGAGATTTTATACAAATGTACATTTGACAGTGCTAATTTAAAGCAAATATCAAAGTTGATTAAACATTCTCAAGATAAGAGGGATAAACGATTGGATTATTTTATAGATTTAACTACCAATCATAAGCTGCTATGAGCAGAAATATTGTGATGTCCATTTTTAAAAATAATTATTTGGGAAATATCCAAGAAGAACTATGGAAGAGGGTCAAGAATGTATGCACAAAACATTTGTATTCTTTACTGTGTAAACACTAATTTATTTATTGAAATCATACACTATTAAATATTTATTAAATAAATTCGCATTTTGCTGAGCTTCCCTCCAAAATCATTAATATGGTTTGTGGCTATTGATGTAGCCAGGGCTATGATTGTTTCCCATGTCTCTTTTCCAATTGTTTGCTAACTATTTATTCACCAAGCACCATCCCCCAGAGTTTAATCTAACTGTGCAGTTATTCTCTAAAAAGCTAGTGAAGTAAAAGGTTTTTGAAAATCGTGGAACTCTTATTGAACCACTGGGCTTATGTTAACCAATTCTCTTATTTCACCAATGCATCCAAAAAGAGCTTTCACGATTTACCCAACACCTTGAAACTAGCATCATCTTTTAAATAAAGAGAGAGTTTTTTTTTATTGTGATGGACAGAGTTATTGATTAGAATTGCACTTCTTTGGGAATAAATTTGGGGTCTAAGAGCAGGTTCATAAACCTAAAAAAGAAACCTATATGGGGGTCTGGGGGAAGGATAGCATTAGGAGAAAAACCTAATGTAAATGACGAGTTGATGGGTGCAGCAAACCAACATGGCACATGTATACCTATGTAACAAACCTGCATGTTATGCACATGTACCCCAGAACTTAAAGTATAATAAAAAAATAAAAATTGTAAAAAAAGAAAAATTCAAGTTCAAAAAAGGAATGAATCCCCCAAAAACCCCAGTATAAAAACTGAAGAAAGAGAGATTTATCTGTAGGTATTATCCATTCACCTTACAATTCTCAGAACCACTTGCAGGGCAAGCTAAATGCAAACAATAAATAAGCAAGTAGACAGATAAACAGAAACAGCAAAAGTGAAAAAGTACACATTGCCAAGAAAACATTAAACTCATCCTCTCTGCTGGAAAATGAGCAGAACACATTCAACAGCTGAGAATATGCAGCCTCACGGTGCTCTCCCAGGTAATGTATAAATGAGACACAGCATCCAGGGATGACAGCCTCTGAAAATCTCAATTGGTCTCTCTGTCTTAGATTTAAAGTATAAAGCATACATTTTCTCTCTTATTTCTCTGCTTTGGTTAATACTAGATAAAAATTATTTCTCTAGTAATCTCAAACAATACATTAATAAGAACATTTTCCATATGTAATTTAATATTATTTTCATATTTGTCATATTCATACCAAAAAGAATCATATATTTTTATTCACACACACACACACACACACACACACACACACACACACACACACACACGGCTTTCTCTGGTCCTACTGGCTAATGTATCCTAAACTTTTGGTATTTCATTACAGCAGTTCTTTGCGAGAAATGCTTTTATCCTGCAGAATTCAATGAACAAATTAAACTACTAGGAAGAGAGATATTCCAGGTAGGAAATTTTTCATAAAATTCCTAAATTCCACATTTCTAAAAATGCGACCAAATATTTACACTGAAAGCATGGGTAACAGCTAAAATTGCCAATTTAAAATTTCTCTCATATATCGAGGCCTTAATCTAATTATAGAGGAATTATCTACACTCTTCTTTCTAAGATTTATTGGCAATTTTTTTCGAGGTAAATATAACAACCAGGAGCTATTCTGCCCATTTTTATCTTCCACATTAAATGCTGAGTTGTCACCTAAGAGCATTATTATTTTGTTATGACTAGATTTTACAATAGTCATTGTGTAATAAATGCTTTGAAACTGATCCCAACAACAGATATAATACCTTTTTTTTTTTTTTTTTGAGACGGAGTCTCGCTCTGTCGCCCAGGCTGGAGTGCAGTAGCGCGATCTCGGCTCACTGCAAGCTCCACCTCCCGGGTTCACGCCATTCTCCCGCCTCAGCCTCCCGAGTAGCTGGGACTACAGGCGCCCGCCACCGCGCCCCGCTGATTTTTTGTACTTTTTAGTAGAGACGGGGTTTCACCATGTTAGCCAGGATGGTCTGGATCTCCTGACCTCGTGATCCGCCCGCCTCGGCCTCCCAAAGTGCTGGGATTACAGGTGTGAGCCACCACGCCCGGCCTTTTTTTTTCTTTTTTAAAAACACTATAAAATAGATTTTTAACTGTTAGGAAAAAATACTTTTTCTCTAAACCTTCTCTTCTCATCTTGGGCATGTACATGCATAACTTTTACATAGTTTTAATCAGGACCACATATAATCTTTTTGTTTCCCACTTTTTTCACTTAGCATAATTTCATAAATTTTGCTTCATTATTTATAATTTCCAGATGAATAATTTCTAGCAAAAAATTGGTATGAGTCAGATTGTCACCATGCCCTCATAATTATTGTCCTAGTAGTTGCATAATATTCTAACACATTGATATACCACAATTTAATTAGACATTTGTGATTAGTGGACATTTGCACTGATTCCCATTTTCTACCATAAATAACCCTGCAATAAATATATATGTGTATAGTCCTTCTCATCATCTTCGGATTATTTCTTTAGGATAAATTTCCAAGAATGGGAAATTACTGATTTTATTGCCAAAATGCTTTCCCTTTTAAATTGCTGTCAGGAATTTGTGAGTTTAGTTGTTTTCCTATACTCCGTTAATGTTGAAAATTGTTATTTTTAATTTTTGCAAACATATTTAAAATACCTCATTGTTCTTTCATGTTTTAATATTATTTTATTCATTTAATAATTAATGAGAGTGAACTTTTTAATGTCTTGGATAAATTATTATTCAGCATATTTTAATGGAGGTTTGTTGAGCACTTATTATATGCCACGTGCTGAGGTGAGGGCTGCAGATATAATTATAAATAAAGTGGTCAGGCACGGTGGCTCACACCTGTAATCCCAGCATTTTGGGAGGCCAAGGAGGGTGGATCACTTGAGGTCAGGAGTTCAGGACCAGCCTGGCCAGAAGTGAATCCCTGTCTCTACTAAAAATACAAAAATTAGCCAGGTGTGGTGGTGCATGTTTGTAATCCCAGCTACAAGGGAGGCCAAGGCAGAAGAATCGCTTGAACCTGGGAGGCGAAGGTTGCGGTGAGCCGAGATCGCATCACTGCACTCCAGCCTAGGCGACAGAATGAGATCCATCTCAATAAATAAATATAAATAAATAAAGCATGATTTTGACCTAGAGGAGCTCGCAAAGTAGAGTATGTCAATGTCCTTCATTGATGTACAATTAAAATTTATTTCTTGCCCTTCTTAATGATCAATTGACATTTGTAGAGTTCCTACCTTTGTAACTTTAGTTTACATATACGTGTTTTGAGAAATTTTTAAAATTCAAAAACATTCAGATATAAGAACAATGAATGCAGAGATGCTCACCACCAAAGGTCAAATGTTAACCTTACTTGTATAGATATATCAAGTCTTTTCATTTCAATAAAGAAACTAAATTTGGAGTCCTTTTTTCTTCCCATTTCAAATTCTCCCTTTTCCTAAACAACCACTGTCATAAATTTTGTTTGTATATTTTCAATTAATTGTAAAATTAAACTTTAAATTTTAAAAATGATTTATGATTAATATATAGTAAAGTTTTCTGAGGATTTTAATTCACTTATATAATATTATACTAATATATGTACACACACAAACACATACATATAGTTTTGCAACTTCTCTTTTACACTTAGCATTGATTTTGAGACAGATTCTTGTTGCAATATAAATAATTACCTCATTTCTCTTAATTGCTGTATATATTCCATGATATAGATATATTTATTTATCTATGCCCCTATTAATGGACATATAAATTGTTTCCTTTTTCCTTCAAAAACTGTGCTGTAATAAATATCCTTATACATAATTCTTTGTGGATAGGTATGAGTTTTCTCTAGTGGATAGATACCTTGAAATGGAATTGTTGGATTGTAAACTATGAGCATTTTCAGTTTCACTGGATACTGTAAAGTGATTGCGCCAGTTTATTCCCCCATCAGTAGTATATGAGAATTCCTGTTTTCTAGAATTTTCTGACCTCAGAGTTTTAAATTATCACCAGTTGTATGCACAAGAAATGGCAATTGCTTATGTATTTATATCTTTGAGTATTAGTAGTAAAGACATTTTTCCTCTTAAGTTTCCCAGTCTGTAAATTGTCTAGTCACATAATTGGATCAGTTCTTCTATTACATTCTTTACATGATGATGATGATGATGATGATTGATGATGGCATGATAATGTACTTTTACTATATAGAGCAAATGTTCTTAGTGCTTCACACATATTAACCTAAATGAATCCTCAGAGCAGCCATATGAGACAATTTCTGTAATTATCCTAATTTTACAGATGAGGAAACTGAAACCCAAAGAGACTAAACAGCTGATTCAAAGTTAGGGAGCCAATAAGTGAAGGAACCACACTTTAATCCTAAACAGTCTGGGTCCAGACTGTTAAACTTGCTGCTAATAGTGCCAATCACACTGGGTGAAGTAATTAGTCTCATAAAATAGGAGGACAGAACTAACCCCAACCTCATATAATTTACATACACTGGTTCATCTTTCTCAGCATATTTTGTTTTACGAAATCAAAACCTATATAGGTGGAACAGATGTCAAAATTAACTACAAATATAAAATATTTTAGGCAATTTTTGATATTTTTGATCAATCCAATATCTTCTTTTTGTAGAAATCAAGATACACACAAGTATATTTAAAATGTATTTTAAAAATCACTCTATATCCAAATTCCCAGATTGTTAAACTTTAGTGTATCTTTTAAAATAAATTAATAATTATTTAATTTTTAATGGTTGAGTATTTTTCTTCCTTTTCCACTATATCTAGAATTAAAACTTTTTGGAATAACAAATCATTTTCAGTATAAATTAAGGAGGCAATAATGAATGCACTTAAATATATATATATATAATTAGCATATGTTATTAAACCAAATTGGAATTTTTTTTAAAAAACACAGTTCAGCTCTACTGACACAAATAGAATAAATTATTGCACACCATTGTAGAGGGGATAAGTCAGTAAAAAACAAAAGAGTAATAGGTTTTACCGAAATGGATGTTACTCCAAACGTCCAACGATAGGCAGACTATAGTGTGATTTTTCATGAGTGGTAAAAATAAACAAAACTATTTGCAGATAAATTCTGTCAGCCAGGCAATCTGGACTAAAAGCTTACCAAAAAGAAAAAAAAAAAAGACTTTTACCGACATGTTGTGTGGAAAGCAATTTTCCCTGCTGAGTATGGCCATCAAGATATAGATCTTAAAAATGTTGGTTGTTATAGTGAAGGTAGATGAAAAGGTAAATGTTTTATGTGTGCTGCCTCTCAAGATGACATAACAGAACCGATATTTTTAGTGAGTCAAGTTAGTGTTTATCACCATTTTTCTCACTGAGCATATTTATTTGGATTTAGAAAGGCTCCCCAAGCCAGACTACTTTTAGGCAGCTCAGGCTCTTAGCTAAACTTCTCCCCACCCCACCACATCAGATACTTCTCTTCTACCAGCACAGTGCCTAAGCTTACAACATTAGTCAGAGTTTAGTCCTGATAGCTCCTGTCAAGAGGCAAATCTTCTGTCTGGAAAGGGGTACAATACATGGGTCCATTGCCATCCATTAATATCATTTATTGTTGGTGTTTCCATCGTCAGTTACCAAAGCATTGAGAGAATAGATGAAAGTTACGCTTTCAAAAGATAACAACGAAAGCACAAGTCTAGAAAGGAGTTTCCCAAATTTTGCTTTTTCGAGAAATATCTAAGTACTGTTAATGGGATTCCATTAGGAAGTACAGAAGAGTCTAGCTAGCTCTTCATACAGTTAGAGGACACATTGCCATTTTAAAAGCTCTGAGAAGTCTTCTAGGAAGAAACTTTTTTTCTTTTAATTTGTGGAATTTACCCTGAATGAAAACTGTAATAACAGAATGTGTATTGACAGTCAGAATGAAGCTCCAATGTGTGTCTCTCACAATAGGGTACAAGCTCTTTGATAGGGTGATTGGCAAGGTATAAGATAGGAAAGTTTAATACCCACCGACAAGGGTAGATCAGAATGCATATGCAACTAATTATTTCTAATTAGAAAAATCCTCCGAAGTATAAGACACAGCTTTAAAAATATTAAAAATTAAATACACATTGTCATAAGCAATCATGTTGAGCGTAGCTTTTCCTGATGAGGTGCAATCAGGATGTGATAGGGAAACACACGGAAGTTAGCCTCACAAGTCCCCATGTGAGTTCCTGTTCTGCCACTCATTACCTAGTGACGTATGGAAAATTTGTCATTGTAAAGCTCTATATAAATGCAGAAAATTATTGGAATCTAAGAATTGTGGGTACATTCATAGGATAGCTGAATCTTTCTATATTCCCCCAAATAAATGAAATGCTCAGAATATTTTAAGGATTTCTGGCGTTATTTTGTCTTTCGTTGTTGTTGTTGTTGTTGTTGTTGCAGATTAGAGCTAAAATGAATAAAGCTGCTGTAAACACTTATGTTCATGTCCTTCTGTGGACAAGTTTTTGTTAGGTACACCACCGTACCTGAGTTTTCCATTTCATTAGATTTTCAAGTTTTTCGGTCTGTAACGATGCTGCACTCTGGTTCAGTCATCAAGTGGGATGTTCTTTCATTTCTTCAATAACATCTAATGCTATTCTGATTTCTTTTTGGTTTCTTAAGAACTGACAGGTTACTCCTAAATATCATAGGAGTGTATGCTGATTGTGTGTATTTTGTTTTGTTTTTGCCTTTTGATGATTGGGATAAAGCAGAACTCTTTTAACAATCATGTGTCCACAGAAAAGACCTGCCCAAGAGTGTTCATTGCAGTATTTTTTTTTATTACAGCTGAAAACTGGAAGAAGGGAACAAATATTCATCAAGAAGAGAATGAATACATTATGCTATTATGTATTCATAACTGGAGTGCTCTAAAACAATAAAAAGAAATAAACTACTGGTACATACAATATGGATCAAACTTATTGTGTTGAAGGAAGGAATCCAGACATGAGAGAGTACATCCTGAATAATTTCTATTTCTTTGAAATTTAAGAACAGGCAAAAACTAATCAGTGGTTATATAATCGGAATAGTGGTTACTTCTGGTTGTGAGAAAGTAGGGAAGGGGTATGACTGGGAATGCTATAGGGGAACGTCACTAAAAGTGTTTTATATTTCATCAAGATGGTGGTTAACCAAATGTTTACATACAGAAAGGTGCACTCATTTTGCACACTTAAAATGAGTGCACTTGTTTACTTCACTGTATGTCATCCTTCAATTCAGTGTTTTTCTTTAAAATCAGAAATTTTACATCCTTCGTATCTACTCTTTGTCAATATTACATCTAAATTCAAATTTATTTTTTCATGTTATATTTATTTCTTCAAACATAATTGATTACTTTCATGGGCTCTCCATGGTACTAGAAGCTGAAGGCTATAGTGAGTGGGGCATCCATGATTGCTGCCCTTAGACAGTCCTCAGCTCAGAAGGAATGACAGCAATGGATGAAATAATTATAAAATCTCAAGGGTACAAAAGGGAGTGTGAAACCCAGGGCACTAGCCTAATCTGAGAGGTCAGAGAAGGAATTACCTTTTAACTGGAACATCAAGAATGAGCTGAATCTATCTAAACGAAGAATGTTTGCTAGAGGGAATAGCATGTGCAAAAATTCTCGAGGCAAGAAAGGAGTTCTCACCATTGAGCAGAGGCTTCTGGGGCAGGGAGAGCTAGCGTGTGCAGCTGGAGAGGTAGCAGGGCTCAGAGAGATATTAAGTCAGTCAGTGAGAATAATGCAGCTGTTCAGATACACATGACAATTTCAAATTAGAGATTATTTCAAATTTGCTTGGAGCTGCTGCAGTCTTATATCACTGTCAACACCCAATTGATTATTTTGTAGTGGTTGTCTGGTATTGAGAAAATTCAAATTAATATGGATAAATGGTTATGAATCATTTTTAATATCCTTCCTAGCAATCCCAGGAGACTTCATGATTCAATAGAGATGGCAGGAGACTCTTTTCTTCAAGTTGGAAAAGCAACAACAACAAAAACCAAGCCAACTGACAGCACAGACTAACACAGTTTTACACTAGCGATTGCATTTTGTCAACTTCATATTTATGAGAAAAATACATGTGTACCGTATTTTAAACCACATTTTTAAACACGTGTTTAAAATAATATTCTGATACAAATTTTGTAGAAACTCTGAGGCATTCAGTGTGAAAATCACTAGTGTTGTAGACCAAAGGATTTGGGGTTGGAGTCTCATCTTGAACCTCTCTATACAAATGTGAGCAAGTCTCAAACTTCCTTTTGATCATTTATGAAATATCTGCTCTGCATTCCAACTGTGTTAGTGTCAGCTACTTACGTAGAGCGAATCAGTTAGTCACCTGCCTTGCTCAAAGAACACCAAGCGTCTTTCAGGTGGCATCAAGCCCAGCTCTATGCCCTGAATCTTGATTGGTAGAAATCTATCAAGGTAATCCCATCCTTCTGGCCGGGTGCTCACTTCCTCAGCCTCTCTTGCAGCTCAAGGTGTCCATATGGCATAGTTCTAGAAAATAAATTGCAAGAGAAAAATATACTTGGGGACTTCTGGGGAATATTTTCCTCTCTTATAGAAGGAACCCATTTCCTTCCTTCCTTCCTCCTTTAATTGCTGTCACCTGAGGATATTTTGCTTGGTGCCACTGCACCCATTGTGTAAGCATCAGGAGAAAGTAAGAGAATTACAGGCATGCCCACTCAGCTCTCTGGCATCAAGGAGCTGTCGAATGATCACTGGTTTAGCCACTTTGCAGGTGGTGTGACTTCTCTTTGGCTTAGTTTTCTCATCTGAAAAATGGGAATAATAATGAACTTTCCTGGAATTGTTACGGTATGAAATCAGTTGAGATATGTGAGAGGCTCAGAACATTGTCTTCTATAGTGTAAATGCTTAAAAGTGTTTTCCATCCTCTTCCTCTTCTTCATCATCATATGTCTTTCTTTTCTACTCAGAGATTTTCAAAACGAATCTAAATTACGTCAAATCTCATTCACAGCATAGAATGCCAAGGGAGGCTCTAGTGATTTCTCTGCTCTTGTGCGATTTTACCTATTGATTTCTTACAGGTGCTCGTACTGAGAGCACATCAGCTACTGTGAGTAATGAAAACTCCTTTCCAAAACTGAGGCCAGTCTCGGAGGGATCAAGCTCTCATTTGCGTGCCCTGTGCTATATACTAGGTTAAGTTCTGTATGCATAATATGCATTTTAATTATCACTGAATCACATGAGACTGACGAAATATTGCACTCTTTTTATAGCTGAGGAAACCAAGGCTCAGAGAATTTGCTGAGTTTGCTTCAGGATCTAATAAGTGACAGAGGCAGTAAGAAGCCTGGCCCCCTGGCCAAATAAACAATAAAGTGCAGGCCCTCTCCAACATGGCGATGCACTGGAGAAAGAACACCCAGGCTTGATGGCAGGTGATGAATGAGGGGAAAGAACAGTTCATGGAGAAAACAACACAATGACCCAGGCACTATAGGTGATCTATTGGCTTAAACTACTGCCACCACTTTGCAGAGGTGAAAGGCCAGGGAGAAAGACAATGGCAGAAAGCAAGAGGGAATGGTGCTTTCATGCCCTGATGACTTTACTTTTATTTTCATTTTGAGACAGGATCGCTCTCTTTCTGTGACCCAGCTGGAATGCAGTGGCACAATCATGGCTCACTGCCACCTTGAACTCCCAGGCTCAAGCAATCCTCCCACCTCCACCTCCAGAGTAGCTGGGAAGTGCCACCCCTGCCAGCTAAAGTTTTAGTGTTTTGTAGAGACAGGGTCTCCCTATGTTGCCCAAGCTGGTCCCAAACTCCTGGGCTCCAGTGATTCTCCTGCCTTGGCTGCCCAAAGTGCCGGGACTACAGGTATGAGTCACCGTGCCCAGCTCATTTCCTGATTAGTTTAAATGGAGTCTTTCATTTTTTTGTTTTTCTATTTTACTTTAAGTTCTGGGATACACATGCAGAACATGCAGGTTTGTTGCTTAGGTATACATGTGCCATGGTGGTTTGCTGCACCTATCAACACATCATCTAAGTTTTAAGCCCCACATGAACTAGGTATTTGTCCTAATGCTCTCACTCCCTTTGCCCCCCACCCGCCAACAGGCCCCAGTACATGATGTTCCCCTCCCTGTGTCCATGTGTTCTCATTGTTCAACTGCAACTCATGAGTGAGAACATGTGGTGTTTGGTTTTCTGTTCCTGTGTTGGTTTGCTGAGAATAATGGCTTCCAGCTTCATCTATGTCCCTGCAAAGGACATGTGTTATGCCCAGACTGTTTATTCCCCGAGGAAGACCACCAGAGTCCAGAGTCAAAGCTAAGCAGCAAGGATCTTTATTACAGGTTCGAACCTGGAACTCTCCCTCGCTCGTGAAATGAGACGGGCAGGAGAGCTCCCCCACTCAGCTCCGAACAATGTTATATAGTCTAAGAAAAGTGGGCATAGAGTTATTATACAAATCAGATATATGATTGGCTAGTGTTTGAACAAGGCGATTTGGCTAACTATGATTGGTTCCTGCCATTTCTGATATTTTGGTTCAAACTTTGAGGCGGGAGAGCAGGTTTATGGCAGCAAGAGTTTATCTTACTTAAACACATCTTGTGACCTTGCCTCAGAACTTACAAAATCTCTGGTATGTGCAAAACAAAATCTCTGGTACGTGCAGAAAACCAGGTACTCACAGAACTTACGAAATCTCTGGTATGTGCAAAGATTAGAGAGCAGAACAAGGGTGTAGCGGGTGGGGGGCGGGTACACATCTATCTTTGTGTCCTTTCATTTCCCCCTTCTCATAAGTAACTGGATGTCCAATCTTGGATTTCCAGAGTCTTATAATATAGCCTCACTTTCTGGGTGCAGGAGAGGCTGGTGATGGCTACGGAGGACCATTAGTTGGATGGTATCAAACCTTTCTCTGACAAATTGTAAAATTTTATTTACCACACAGGGGCCTATAGTGAATAGAAGTAGTAAAGACATTAGGGGGCCTAAAAGGGGTGCCAGAAGGGAAAACATTGAAGAGCTCCACCAATTGTTAGCGGCTGTAGTGAATTGTTGCTTTTTCATTTCTAAGCTTAGTTCGTGTAGGCGTTAGACTCTTTCCTCAACTAACCCTGACTCATTTATATAGAAACAGCATTCTTCTTTGAGGAACATACAGGTACCTCCTTTCTCAGCCGTGAGTAAGTCTAAGGCTCTGCGGTTTTGAAGGGTGACCTGTGCTAGGGAGGTGAGCTGCCGCTGAAGGGAGGCTAGGGAATAGGCGGAGTCTTCCATAGCAACAGAGAATTGTTGTAACAGCTTGTCGTTTTCTATCATGGAGTGTTGTAGGGCCCCTCCTGCTAACCCTGCTGCGACGACAGAGGTGGTTAAGGATATTCCGGCAATTAGTGGTAGAAAAACTGCTCGTCTATGTCACGCAGTTTTAGTTGGGGCGGTCCCTGCCCAGCCTATGAACTCTGCCGGGGTTAGCAGTGTCAGTCGGGGAACTAGGGTAACAGGGATACACAACTGTCCGTCAGAGATGCTTTTGGACAGAGTTTTTAACAGAGTCATATTACACCAGAAGAACACACCAAGGGGAGCATATATGGGACTATTAGGGTATGTAGCCGATTGGTTACAGAGGCTGTTGCTAAATGCCGAATAACAATAGGGGTATTTCTCTTGGTATGGGTCACGGTACAGGGCCACATCGGGTATCGTGACTATCGATGAGTTAAAACCTGTATAGTTTGTGGGAGGGGAGGATAGAGGAACAGCCGTTAATGGTGGTCTTCCTAGGGTTGCACACATAAAGCAAGAGGACAGGTCGCCTAAACCAGTGAGGTTGGCGAATGCTAGCCCTTCCCGTAATAGAGTTAGCCAGGAGAAGGGCTGCAAGTCTTGTGATAGCTTGGTTTCTTGCCTGTGGATTTGTGTGTGGATTAAGGGTTGAATCTGGACTAGACTTCTCCACAGATATAAATGGCTACTGGGCCAGGTACTAGTTGATGAGGAATATACTCCCCCATGTTGTGGAGTTGTCCACCGAGAGTCCCATGGGTCTCTAATTATCCAAGTGTAAGTGACGGGAGACTCAGTTTTGTAAAAATACCACCCTTGTCGTTCTCTCCAGTATCGGACAGAGTGCGTCTTACAGTAGCTATATGGGCAACCTGCACTCTGGTGCCACCAATAATTTTTACAATTATATTCAGTTTGATCATATTCAAAACAGATCATGGGTATTGCTGGTTGGGCAATCTGGAACCTAGTGAAATTGAGGTAAACTATAGTATTACACCCTGAGGGGGGGCAGTCTGCGCTAGCTAGCAGTTTACCCGCTTGGGGGGTTTCCCCGGGGTGAGTTTTGTTCTCATAGAGCCAGAACCTCCAGACATAGGGATTAGACGGCGCAGCAGTGAGGAGAGTCAGATGCATAAGGCATAAAAGCATAGGTAAGCTAGACATGGTTACGGCTATGGGGATGATGGCGCAGGGTTAGCTTTAAGGGATTGTTCTTAGCTTTGTCTATAGTCCATGTAACCGGTGCTCCAGACGGCTCGAGAAGGTCGGATGTTGGGTCCACTGGTTTGATGTGTGTGTAGTGGATCCACGAAGCGATGCCTTCTACTTTGAGAGCGGTGGGAGTAGTCAGGAGTACTTGCAGTGGTCCTTTCCACCTGGGTTGAAGAGTTTCTTGCTGGTGGCGCTTGACTAGGACCCAGTCTCCCGGCTGGAACGGATGAGGCGTCGGCGGAGGTCCTGCCTCGTACAGTTCTCGTAGTCTGGGCCAAATTTCCTGGTGAATTTTCTGTAAGGCTTGTAAGGAGAACAGGAGCTCAGAGACATTTTCAGTTTCAGGTTTGAGTAAGTCATCTTTTAGACTGGGGACCAGGGGTGGGGGTCTGCCATACATGATTTCATATGGTGTGAGGCCTAGTCTGTAAGGGGTATTTCGGGCCCGGAACAGAGCGTAGGGGAGAAGTACTACCCAATTAGCACCAGTCTCCATGGCCAATTTAGTTAAGGTCTCCTTCAGAGTCCGATTCATCCTTTCTACCTGTCCTGAGCTTTGGGGCCTATAAGCACAATGTAATTTCCAATTTGCCCCCAGAATGGAAGCCAAATCCTGACTTACCTTAGCAACGAAGGCTGGTCCATTGTCTGACCCTATTTGGACGGGAAAGCCATACCTGGGGAGGATTTCTTCCAAAATTTTCTTTGCTACAACCTGAGCAGTTTCTCTCTTAGTTGGGAACGCTTCTGTCCATCCTGAAAAAGTATCTACAAAGACAAGTAAGTACTGATACCCATATTTTCCAGGCTTTATCTCAGTAAAGTCTATTTCCTAATAGATGCCAGGCCTAGTTCCTCTACACCTGATTCCTGCGGTGGTCTGGGTTTGGGGGCAAGCGTTGTTTAGTTGGCAGGCTTTGCAATTTGTTGTGACATCGCTGGCCAGTTCAGCTATGCGCCTGATTCTAAACTTGGCGTGCCTGATTAAGTCCATCATTCGCCGGGCACCCAGGTGGGTTGTCCGGTGGATGTGTTCCAACACCTGCCGTCCTAATTTTTCTGGTAGGATGGTTTGGTCATTTATATCAGTCCACCACCCATTTTTAACCTGTTTTAGGGGAAGCGTGTTCATCCATTCGCGATCCTGTTCGGTATAGTCGGGAAAACATGGCAAATTTCGCGGGCCAGGATCGGGGAGCTGGAGCGCGAGGAGCTGACTGGGAGCTTTTGCTATGCTCCTTGCGGTTTGGTCGGCTAAGAAATTGCCTCGAGCAATTGGCGTAGTTGGTTTCTGATGCCCAGGGCAATGTACGATAGCCAATTTCTTTGGTTTCCACAAAGCAGTTAATAGAGCTAGGATCTCTTGCTTGTTTTTTATTTCTTTGCCTTCGGCTGTTAATAGTCCCCTTTCTCTGTAGATGGCCCCATGTATGTGTGCAGTAGCGAAAGCATAGCGGCTATCCGTGTATACTGTTAGTTTTTTCTCTGCCCCTAGGGTGAGGGCCTGTGTAAGGGCTATCAGTTCGGCTCTTTGGGCCGATGTCCCTGGAGGCAAGGGTTCCGCCCAGATTACCTCAGTCTCTGACGTTACAGCCGCTCCTGCATACCGCTGGCCTTGGTGGACATAGCTGCTGCCATCAGTGAACTAGGTGAGTTCTGTGTCGGGGAGCGGACGATCTTGCAGGTCCTCCCGCATCCCATGCACCTGAGCCAGTATCTCAGTGCACTCATGGGACGGGGCGTCCAAGTCTGGATTTGGCAGCAGTGAAGCAGGGTTTAAAGAGGTTGGGGGCAGAAAAGTTATTCTGAGGGGGTTTAACAGCAGTCCTTGATAGTGGGTGAGCCGGGCGTTACTCATCCATCTGTCCGGCGGCTGCCGGAGGACGCCTTCAATGGCATGCGGGGTTATAACGCGCAACTCTTGCCCCATGATAAATTTATCAGCATCTCGGACCATTAGGGCGGTCGCCGCGATTATCCGGAGGCAGGGTGGCCAGCCAGCAGCCACTGAATCTAATTTTTTTGACAAATAGGCAACTGGCCTCTGCCAGGGGCCTAGGTACTGTGTTAACACGGCTTTTGCAACTCCCTTACTTTCATCCACGTATAAGTGGAAGGGCTTGGAGACATCAGGGAGCCCCAGCGCAGGGGCTGATAACAAGGCAGTTTTGATTTGCTGAAAGGCCAGCTCAGCCTCTTCCGTCCAATTGAAGGGCTGCCGTTCCTTTGTTGCCTGGTATAGGGGCTTGGCTAACTCAGCAAATCCGGGTATCCATAACCTACAGAACCCTGCCGACCCCAGGAATTCTCTCACTTGCCGTGTTGACTGGGGTCTAGGGATGCGTAGGACTGTTTCCTTTCGGGCTTTGGTTAGCCAGCATTGCCCCCCTTTTAATAGGTACCCCAGATAAGTTACCTCCGACTTGCAGATCTGAGCCTTTGTTGCTGAGGCTCGGTAGCCTAGCTCCCCCAGAGTCTTCAGGAGGTCCTCAGTCCCTTGAACACAAGTTTCCGGGGACCTGGCCGCTATTAAGAGATCATCAACATATTGCAAAAGAGTTATTTCAGGGTGTTGCCGCTGGTACTCACCCAGATCTTCATGAAGGGCTTCATCAAACAGGGTTGGCGAGTTCTTGAACCCTTGTGGCAGTCTGGTCCATGTTAGCTGACCGTTGATGCCCCTCTCAGGATCCGTCCATTGAAATGCAAAGAGTTCTTGACTTTTGGGAGCCAGAGGAAGGCTGAAGAAAGCGTCTTTTAGATCAAGAACGGTATACCACTGTTTTTTGGGATGTAAGGCACTCAGAAGGGTGTATGGATTGGGCACAGTGGGATGTATGTCCATGACCCTTTTATTAACTTCTCTTAAATCCTGTACTGGCCTGTAGTCCGTACTGTTGGGTTTACGAACAGGTAACAGTGGAGTGTTCCAGGATGAGTGGCAAGCCCGTAGGACTCCCTGGTCTAGGAGTCGGCGGATATGGGGCGTAATTCCTTCTCTTGCCTCCAGGGACATAGGATATTGCCGAACCCGAACCGGGTCCGTCCCTGGCTTAACTTCCACAAATATGGCAGGTCGATGTTTAGCTAGCCCCAAGCCCCCAGTTTCTGCCCACGCTTCAGGGAAACGCTGGAGCCAAGAGTCAATTCCCTGATCGGGGGGCTTTTGCTCTTGATGGAGTCGGTACTCATCTTCTAAGGTGACAGTCAGGATAGATATTGGCCTGTTTTGGGAATCAGTTATCTTGGGCCCTTCTGGCTCAAAGTGGATTTGGGCCCCCATCTTTGTCAGCAAGTCCCTCCCTAGTAGAGGGCAGGGGCTCTCTGGGATGAATAGGAAGGAATGGGAGACTTTTCCCGTTCCTAAGTCTACAGTCCTCTGGGTTGTCCAGGGGTATTTTTTGATGCCTGTGGCCCCGTGCACCCAGGATGTTTTCTTAGACATTTTTCCAATTGGTTTGGTTAGGACTGAGCGTTCCGCCCCAGTATCGACCAAGAAGCGAACTGGGGACCCCTCCACTTGCAAAGTTACCCTGGGTTCAGGGAGGGGGTCCGAACCCCGTCCTCCCTAGTCAGAGTCCTGGGTAACGAGTACGGAGGTAGGGTTAGCTGGTCTCCGTTTCTTTGGGCAGTCTTTAATCCAGTGGCCACGTTCCTTGCAATAAGCACACTGATCTTTTTCTAATCCTTGCCTAGGGCCTTGCTTTTTCTGCTTTCTGTTTTGGCCATTTCCTGCCTGGGGGAAAGCTGCTACTAAGACTTTGGTCATTTCTTTGGTTGCCTTGAACTGTTTTTCTTCTGGAGTATCCCTATTATTATAAACTCGCTGGGCCATCTGAAGGAGGTCCTGAATCTGCTTTCCCTCTAAACCTTCTAATTTCTGGAGTTTTCTTTTAATATCTGGTGTTGCCTGGTTTACAAAGGACATTACTACCGCTGCCTGATTTTCCGGTGCTTCTGGGTCCATAGGGGTAAACTGTCTGAAGGCTTCCATTAATCTTTCTAAATACACAGCGGGGCTTTCTGTCTTACCTTGTAACACAGAATATACTTTAGCCAAATTGGTGGGCTTGCGAGCTGCAGCCCGGAGACCCGCCATTAGAGTCTGGCGATAAATGAGCAGTTGTCCCCTACCTTCTGCCGTGTTGTAGTCCCATCTGGGCCGGGTCAAAGGGAAAGCCGCATTAATGAGGTCAGGATTTGCAGTTGGCTGGCCGTCATCTCCTGGAACCAGTTTTCTGGCCTCAACTTGGATTCTTTACCGCTCCTCCGTTGTGAACAGGATTCGGAGGAGCTGTTGACAGTCATCCCAGGTCGGCTGGTGAGTAAACATGACACTGTCTAACAACGAGGTTAGATCTTTGGGATTATCTGAGAACCGAGCATTTTGGGACTTCCAATTGTATAAATCACTGGTGGAAAAAGGCCAATACATGAGACGGGAGAGCCTGGTATCATCGAGCGATCCTATTTCTCTGAGAGGCAGGGCTACAGTGGAGTCAGGGAGTCGGGAAGCTTGGTCCCGCTGTACGCGGCCTTGTGTTCGGCCGGCCGGCCCCCCCAGGTTACTTTCGCTCTCGGCTGCTTCCGCTTCTCGGTTTCCCTCTATGGAAGCACCACCCTGGGGGACTGGGTCCTGCAGGATAAGGTGCGGATATGGTGGGGGAAATGTGGGTTCTAACGTTAGGGGGTCCTGGCTGTCCAGCAGCACAGGGGCCGAGGGAGCAGAGGGAGTCTTTTGTCTTGTAGGTCGCGTTACTAGGACTTTGCAGGGCTCAGGGATGAATGGAGTTATCCAGGGTGGTGGGTTTTCCACAAGATCCTGCCACACTAGAATATAAGGAATTTGATCAGGATGTCCTGACTGCCCTGGCAGGAAAATCTTAGTTTTTACCTTAGTAATAATAGACAGACAGAAAGTTCCTTCGGAGGGCCACCTTACGCCGAAAGAGGGCCACTCCGAACGGCAGAAAGTAACTAGCTTTCCCTTCTTTAGTTCTACGCTTAAGTTACGCCCCCGAGCCTTCACATCCTTAAAATCGGTAACAAGGAGTGAGAGCGGCGTGCTCTGGTTGTTGCCCATCTTTGGACTGCTCCTACAAAGAGAAGGGGGGACGAAAATGAGTGTGAAGCAGAGGGGAGTATCCGACAGGTCCGGTCCTGGAAGGGGAAGAAAAGGTTTTATGTTTCGTTTTGGGCTTACACTTAACACTTAACAATAACGGACAGACAGTAATAACGATGAGCATTCGTGCGTGTGTGTCGGACTTCCGACCTGAGTCAGACGGGGCAACCAAGGATGGAGGCCCCCAGATGGGCACTGGGGAACGTCTCCCACCAGTCCCGAGTGGCTGTCTTCTAGCGCGTCCGCCAAGACCGTGCCACTTACAGAACAGACCAATACAGATTACAGATTACGGATTTCGCGAAATTTCAGGGAGACAGACAGAGACAAAGACAGAGACAGTGACAAAGCCAGCTTACCTACAGATTAAGATCCGTTGACTTGGGGGTCTGGTGGGCTTGGGGGAAATCCCGGACGAGCCCCCATTTGTTATGCCCAGACCGTTTATTCCCCGAAGAAGACCACCAGAGTCCAGAGTCAAAGCTAAGCAGCAAGGATCTTTATTACAGGTTCGAACCTGGAACTCTCCCTCGCTCGTGAAACGAGACGGGCAGGAGAGCTCCCCCACTCAGCTCCGAACAATGTTATATAGTCTAAGAAAAGTGGGCATAGAGTTATTATACAAATCAGATATATGATTGGCTAGTGTTTGAACAAGGCGATTTGGCTAACTATGATTGGTTCCTGCCATTTCTGATATTTTGGTTCAAACTTTGAGGCAGGAGAGCAGGTTTATGGCAGCAAGAGTTTATCTTACTTAAACACGTCTTGTGACCTTGCCTCAGAACTTACAAAATCTCTGGTATGTGCAAAACAAAATCTCTGGTACGTGCAGAAAACCAGGTACTCACAGAACTTACGAAATCTCTGGTATGTGCAAAGATTAGAGAGCAGAACAAGGGTGTAGCGGGTGGGGGGCGGATACACATCTATCTTTGTGTCCTTTCACATGAACTCATATCTATGTCCCTGCAAAGGACATGGACTCATGCATAGTACTCCATGGTGTGTATGTGCCACATTTTCTTTATCCAGTCTGTCACTGATGGGCATTTGGGTTGGTTCCACAAGTCTTTGCTATTGCAAATAGTGCTGCAAAAACCGTAGGTGAGCATGTGTCTTTCTAGTAGAATGATTTATAATCCTTTAGGTATATACCCAGTGATGGGATTGCTGGGTCAAATGGTATTTCTGGTTCTAGATCCTTGAGAAATTGCCACACTCTCTTTCATGATGGTTGAACTACTTCACACTCCCACCACGAGTGTAAAAGCATTTCTGTTTCTCCACAGCCTCACCAGCATCTGTTTTTTCCGCTTTTTAATAATCACCATTCTAACTGGCATGAAATGTTGTCTCATTGTGGTTTTAATTTGCATTTCTCTAATGGCCAATAATAATGAGTTTTTTTCATATGTTTATTGGCCACATGAATGTCTTCTTTTGAGAAGTATCTGTTCATATCCTTTGCTCACATTTTGATGGGGTTGTTTGGTTTTTTTCTTGTAAATTTCTTTAAGTTCCTTGTAGATTCTGGATATTAGCCCTTTGTCAGGTGGGTATATTGCAAAAATTTTCTCCCATTCTGTAGGTTGCCTGTTCACTCTGATGATAGTTTCTTTTGTTGTGCAGAAGCTCTTTTGTTTAATTAGATTCCATTTGTCAATTTTGGCTTTCATTGCAATTGCTTTTGGTGTTTTCGTCATGAAGTCTTTGCCCATGCCTATGTCCTGAATGGTATTGCCTAGGTTTTCTTCTAGAGTTTTTATGGTTTTGGGTTTTACATTTAAGTCTTTAATCCATCTCGAGTTAATTTTTGTAAAAGGTGTAAGGAAGGAGTCCAGTTTCTGTTTTCTGCATATGGCTAGCCAGTTTTCACAGCACCATTTATTAAGTAGGGAATCCTTTTCCCATTACTTGTTTTTATCAGGTTTGTTGAAGATCAGGTGGTTGTAGATGTGTGGTGTTATTTCTGAGGTCTCCGTTCTGTTACATTGGTCTATGTATCTTTTTTGGTACCTGGGAGCATTCTCTTTGAAAACTGGCACAAGACAAGAATGCCCTATCTTACCACTCCTATTCAACATATTATTGGAAGTTCTGGCCACGGCAATCAGGCAAGAAAAAGAAATAAAGGGTATTCAAATAGGAAGAGAAGAAATCAAATTATCTCTGTTTGCAGATTATTTAGAAAACCCCATTGTCTCAGCCCAAAAACTCCTTAAGCTGATAAGCAACTTCAACTAAGTTTCAGGATACAAAATCAATGTGCAAAAATCACAGTTATTCCTATATACCAATAATAGACAAGCAGAGAGCCAAATCATGAGTGAAATCCAATTCACAATTGCTACAAAGAGAATCAAATATCTAGGAATACAACTTACAAGGAATGAGAAGGGCCTTTTCAAGGAGAACTACAAACCACTGCTCAAGGAAATAAGAGAGGACACAAACAAATGGAAAAAAAAATCCATGCTCATGGATAGGATGAATCATTGTTGTGAAAATGATCATACTGCCCAAAGCAATTTATAGATTCAATGCTATTCCCATCAAGCTACCACTGATTTTCTTCACAAAATTAAAAAAAAAAAAAAAACTACTTTAAATTTCATATGGAACCACAAAAGAGCCTGCATAGCCAATCACATCAACTTTCAGGTGGCCCAAGGAGGAGGAGGTGGACCTGCACACCCTAGCTAGCCAATTCTCTCCTCTTCAGTCTAACTACAGCCTTTAAAATTCAATTGATCTAACCCAAAGTTCTTCCAGGTCTTGAAGTGTGCATTGGTCCCTTTAAACGCACTGACCAGTCTCATTCACTTTCATTCCTGGTCTTCTCCACCCTTTTCGTGGTACCATCTTTTTAGCTGAATTCTTCTACTCATTCTTGTGTGAACCAAACTCAGAGAGACACAGATGGATCCTGGAAACCTGTTTATCTAAGTTTTTACATATTTATATGCTGTCTGGATCTCTAAAAAATATAATATGGGATGCTGAAATACACACATTACAACCAAACTTTCTCCTCTTCTTCTCCGTCTCTTTCTCTTCCTCTCCTTTAGTGATGACATCATTAAGAAGGGAAAATAAGGGTATAGACTAGAGAAGATTAGGTTTTCATACAAAAGTGTAAAATGCACATGATCAGATTCCATATACTTGTGAAGTCATTAAGAACATGGATTCTGGAGTCACATTGCCTGGATATTAATCCCACTTCTACAATTTATCTTGGCAAAGTGATTTAATTTCTTTGTGATTTGATATCCTTGTATGGTTGTAATATTACCCCATGTGATTGGTTGTGGCTTAAAATAGTCAAAAGGTGTACAAACAATTACAAAAGTGCCCAGCATATAATTTCTCTAAAAGTGTTAGCTCTTGCTAGAAGTAATCATAATTATTGTTGTTACTATACTGTATAGAGACTGAAGGATATGACATTTACTTTGGGTCTGCCTGATTTTTAGTAAACCCAATATCAACTTTTCTGATTCATTATAAAAACAGAGAAGTTAAAATCATTCAATATATACTATCTGATAATTAGGACTATTCTTTTATTAAAAATTGCTCTTAAAAGATTTCAAAGTCATCAGAAGAAATGTATAGAAAAATTCAAGTTCTAACATATTAACTCATTTCCTATGAGATTTTGCTTTTTGAAAGTATTAGCAGGATCTTCAGAGGTATTTTCACTTTTTAAAAATTTGATTGTTTTTCAAAGTACTACCAAATAAATTTTTATCACTGTATTTCTTCATGCATGATTAGGAAGTGAGAGTAACTGGCCTTATATCTAGATTCATCTTAAAATAATGTTTTATGGAGTATCAAATAGCCAAATTATTACAACTACCTACTACAACACACACACACACACAAACAGTTTATGAATAAATTCCTACGAGTCTACTTTAATTGCAGCCCTGCCACTTAAACGTTATTAACAATTACAACTTGGGCAGTTAAATGGACATGGTGGAGAGTTTATTTTCAACCAAAAGTAAAAAATAATAATAAATCCTTAGCACTACATTTTCTAAAAAGACTTGGCATAAGTGCACGAGGTCCATTGACTAGAGTCACAGTTACAGTTGCTGAACTGAAAAATTAGCTGAAAGTTTGGACTAAAGTATTTTTTAAAATAATCTTTTGCTATGTAAATTATCTGATAAAATAATATTCAGATACATTTTACTCTTATTGCACCAGTAACCAAACATAGGCAAATGCCTTCACTCATTTATTTATTCAACAAGTTTTTTAAAAGTACCATGAGACAGGCATTGTACTAAGCCTAAGGGACTGAAAGGTGAATTAAAGAGACAGGGTAATTTCTCTCACAGAACTTACCTCCAACCCATGGGGAGGCAGAAAGGAAACAGACAGTTTCCATGTAGCCGAGTGTGATATTGCCCAGTGGGGTAGTACAGTGTGTACTATGGAGCTCTGGGTAGTGACACTTAACCACATGTTGGGGAGGAAGGGACAATTGAAGCTGAGGTCTGTGGAGCTTATGGAAATTAGTCAGAGGAAGATTGGGAGGGAGTAGATGGGGAGGACAGTATTCCAGCCAAATGAAGTATAACATGCTGGAAGTGTAGTAAGAGCCATATACAAAAGTTTACAGGCAACTTACAGCCTGGAGTTTCTTACTGCGTTTACAATGAGAAAATACCTGCTTAGACATCAGATCCAGTTTGATGCATAAAAGAACCACTCCCTTTCAAAACAATTTCGCTCAAAGAAGTGAATTTGATAATAAGCAGCACAGAGGAAAAGAGGGGTTTGATACCAACTGAACACAGTAACAATAAGCATTTCATTAGCAACTCCTGGGAGCTCAGTTGTGTGCTAAGTGCAATTAAATATGACTAAGGATTTAAGTTTTAATAAGGGAAAAGTTGCATACCTCTGAAAAACTGCAGTCAAAGTTTATGTAAATTAAGGAATGATGAAGTGGCATACAGATAGGGTGACCATACATCCCAGTTTTTCCAGGACAGTTTCCAGTTTATGCCTGTTGGCTCTGCACAAATAATAATAGTGCCTACTTTCACTCTCAAAAGCAACCTGGGTAATACAATAAAATTATATGTAATGATTCAGAAAAGGGGGTGAAAGTGGACTGGGTTATTGGGAAAGGTTTCATGGAGCTGGAGGGACTTGTAGTGGGGCTTAATGGCAAGGTAGGTTTCATTTGGAAGAAGTGCTACGTTACAACTGAAAATCAAACGCCAGTCAAGAAGCACCTGCCCACCATTTTCATGAAGTGAAGTCTATCTATTCATTCACTTTCTCATGCATTCATTCAACAAATATTTATTGACCACATACCCTGTACCAGGCACTGTTTAGGCACTGGGTCACACCAGTGAATAAGCTGGCCAAGGTCCAGCTCTCATAAAGTTCCAGTGTGGGGGGGGGGAGTGGTGAGGGGAGCAGAATTTATTTCTAAATAAACTGGATATTTTCAGATAGTAATAAGTGCTCTGAAGGAAATCCAAAAGTGTGATATGTTAATGAGTAACTGCAAAGTGGCTACTCTAGAGAAGGCCCTCTGAAGAGCTGGACTGTGAGTTCTGACCTGAATGAAAAGAAGCAGCTACCCATGAAATGATGTGGGGAAGCATTCAGGGTATAGAGGAACACCCTGGCACAGGCATATGCGTGGGTCTAGAGCAGGGATGACATTTTGTCACAGAATTAGGCAAGGCAATTAAGGTAGGGGATGGCTGCTCAGAGAGACAGTTTGCATTTGATTTTAAGTGCAAGGGGAAGCCATTTACACAACAAACAGGCAAGTGGCATAAACTGAATCACGCTTTTGAAAGACCTCTCTGGCTGCCTTGTGGCAAACAGAACATAGGGGAGCTAAGAGGAAGCAGGGAGGCCAGTAGAGACACAAGAATGAAAGTCGCCTTGTCTGAGTCATTGCAGGGGAATCAGATGTATTCAATAGATGGATTCAAAATATATTTTGGAGGTAAGTTGACAGGGTTTGTTAAACGTTTTCTGAGGATGAGAAGGTGGGAAGTAAGTGGCACAAAAAATGAGAAATACTCCCTGGGTTTGGCCCAAAATTAAGTGTGTGGTGGTATAAATATAATTATTGAAATGTTAGCACAGTTCCACTTTCAAGTGTCCATTCATGCTTTGACCAAATTAACCCTGAAAAAGGGAAATGCTGATTTATACTAAGAACTCTTAGAACAAAATCCATGTCCAATTCATCTCATTTCCTATGATGCTGAAATGTACCGTATGCACAACAAATCCTCAAAAAAATTAAAATGAATGAATGAATAAATGAATGAATGAAAGCTTTTCCTGTGAATTCATCTAGATATTTCAGGAAAACATCTGTGGCAATATAGAGTAAATCTGAGTACTAGGTGACTAGTTCATCTGTTTTCTCATTTATCATTTCTTTATTCCTTTAACACCTATTTATTTAGTGCTCAGTTTGTGCCAGGCATTGTGCTAAGCAGATATGTAAGTTACACAGTGCCAGTGCTAGGAAAGAAAAAAATTTGATGACAGCAAATGACAAAGAACTCTGATGACAAAGAACTCCAATAACAAAGAACTGAAAGTCAAGGAGGGTTTCTTTGAGGAAGAAATTCTAAAGGCAAAAACTTGATAGGAGGAAGTTCATATAATTAGAGGACCCAAAAGAAGCCTTTGTGGCTGGAGCTGAGGGGCCAGAGGGCTCATGATGAGATGCATCTAAGAGGTAGGCAGGAAGCAAAGTTTGCAGGGCCCTGTGGACTGAACTCAATGAAAGGTTGAAAGCAGAGAAGCTGTGATCAGATTTGCACCTTGGAAAGATCACCCTAGCTGCTGGTGGCCAATGAGTAGGCTGTAGAAGGAGGCTAATCAAAGAGTGGTAGCTGGTCATATTCTCTTTGCAGCCAATGCACATTCCTTAACCAATCTGGAACTATAACATGGCCTGACTAATTGTCTGTGGTGAGCTTTGGATGACAAAAGAAAAAAAGATAAAAGATGCAACACAGGCAAGAAGTTCGAGTAGTTGGCACATAATTTCAGATATCTAGGTAGTAGTCAAGGCTTTCCAAAAGTCCTAACCTCAGAATAAACTTTTTGCAATTTTACTATCCAAGAAGCAGCTAAGAAAATGTCATTATTTTGGGGGCTGGGGACGGTGGCTCAGTCTGTAATCCCAGCACTTTGGGAGATGAAGGCGGGCAGATCACGAGATCAAGAGATTGAGACCATCCTAGCCAACATGATGAAACCCTGTCTCTACTAAAAATGCAAAAATTAGCTGGGCGTGGTGACGCATGCCTGTAGTCCCAGCTACTCGGGAGACTGAGGCAGGAAAATCGCTTGAACCCAGGAGGCGGAGGTTGCAGTGAGCCAAGATCATGCCACTGCACTCCAGCCTGGAAAAAGAGCGAGACTCTGCCTCAAAAAAAAAAAAAAAAGAAAGAAAGAAAAAGAAAAAGAAAAAGAAAAAGAAAAAGAAAAAGAAAAGAAAAGAAAGAAAGAAAAAGAAAGAAAAAGAAAATGTCATAATTTTTTGGGCCAGGTGCGGTGGCTCATGCCTGTAATCCCAGCACTTTGGGAGGCCAAGGTGGGCGGACCACGAGGTCAAGAGATTGAGACCATCCTGGCCAACAAGGTGAAACCCTGTCTCTACTAAAAATATAAAAATTAACTGGGTTTGGTGGCGCATACCTGTAGTCCCAGCTACTCAGGGGGCTGAGGCAGGAGAGGATAGCTTGAACCTGGGAGGTGGAGGTTTCAGTGAGTCAAGATCGTGCCACTGCACTCCAGCCTGGAAAAAGAGCGAGACTCGGTCTCAAAAGTCATTATGTTTTGTTAACTTTGATTTTAAACTAATAGCTTTTTCTTTTTCCATTTTAAGTGTAATGCATGTTTGTTATCAAAAGTTTAGTACATGGGCCTGGGGGAACGTAGGAAGACCCTGTTTCTACAAAAAAATAGCCAGGCATGGTATTCGTCTGTACCCCAGCTACTTGGCAGGCTGAGGTGGGAGGATTGCTTGAGCCTGCAAGGTCAAGGCTTCAGTGAGCCGTGATCGTGACACTGCACTCCAGCCTGGGTGACAGAGCAAGGTATTGTCTCAAAATAAATAAATAAGAAATGTAGAAAGTAAGAAGAAAAAAATACTCTTAATATCACCCCAAAATAGCCTCTGATAATATTTTACTATATTTCTCCATAGACTTTTCATGCAACTTTCTTTTTTCTCCCACAGATTTGTTATCATGCTGTTTACACAATTTTGTTTACTTTTCACTTAACCTTGTAGCACAATCGTAATAGTAACTGTTTCTTTCTGACTTTGTCCAAGGTCTTAAGTAACCCTCTCCCTCCTCTCTAACCAGATATTCTGTTTATGGGTCACCTATCACAAAGTGCTGGTCTCCTACGTGTCCTGATATTGGCAAACCTTTAGAATATTTGTTTATTTTCTTCCTTGTCAGAAATGTCTGATTTCCCCCTGTGTTGATAAAAGATTACCGTCTCACTGGAAAGGGGATGTGAAAAGCTGATAAAAATTTCAGAGGCCAATTTCTTCAAATAGTTGAACTGACCATGTGTGTCACCCAAACATCTACACTGTGACATTCCAAAGATAGAATCTAAGTTGTGTTACCATTTCCAAATATCGGAACTTTTGTAAATCCATGAAGTTAATATATGCTTCATTTTATTTACTAAAATGATTCCAGTTTAAGAAATTATTGTGAGCCAAATGAAAGACATCCTAGAAGTACTTTTCCTTCTTCAGGTTTGAGGAGTGGGGTGTATTGAAAAACAACATCATTTCCTTTGCCTGAGAAATAAATGAAATTGCAGTATGCTAAGTTGCACATATTTTTCATTAGCACTTAGCTACCGTGTCTACACTAAGATCCATTTATCTCATACATTTTTTTTTCCTTTTCAGATAAAACTTTCAAATGCTTCCATTTCACTGCCTGTTGGTTGATTGGATAATTTGAACATCAAAGGAAACTTTCATTTAATTTAAGCCGTAAAGTTGTCTTTTGCTTTATTAACTCTCAATCAATAAACAAGCAATTTGGAAATGTAATCAGGAAATGCTTCCGATTGGCTGACAATGTATCAAAGCCAGGCTTCAAGGCAACAGCAGGCTGTAACAAGCAGTTTATTACCAGTAGCTGTTACTGACATTAGTCAAAACCAAGAAAGATAAAATGGAATAAGAAATGTAATGCTGGAGGAGCCTTGGGCGCTGTGTTCTCTTCTTCCTTTTGAAAACTGCAAGCCTGTCTTTGATATGATAACAAATATAAACTGTTTAAAAACACCAAATGCAGAAAAACTGAGCCTAGCCTGTCATGGAGTTAATCCATTCCAGAGTGACACACAAATAGTGTAACATCCAGCAGATATATGTTATGGAAATATTTTGAATTGGATTTACATGTAGTGAGCAAATTGGAACTTTTGATTTTTACCAGATATTGTAATATGCATGTTCTCATATTAACGGAATGTAATCCTATTTGAAGATAATGAGTTTTCAACAGGCTCTGCAATTGGAAGCTACATGAAAAAAAATTATTTGGTTTTTAACTAGAGAGGGGTGAAGAGAATTGGACCCTAAATTTGCAGGGTAGCCTCACTTTCTATCAGCCAGCTGCATGTTATTTTGCCCTCGGTTACTGCTTACCAAGAGATGTCTGGGATTGATGGGTTTTAGGCTTTTTTCCCCCTCTTTATCTCTGGACTGTCCATTGCCATGGGCAAATAGCAAAGCACAGAGCACTTGACAGGGATTTTTCTTTGCACACATCACTCCTTACAGTCATTCTAAACAGTCTGTGCATATCTTTCATACAATTAAAAAAGGAGAGAAGGGAAAATATCCTTTACCCTTGTTGGTTTGAAAACTCCTTTAGATATTGAGTACAGATTCGCAGAATTATTTTTCATTGCACTCAGAAAATTATAAGCCACACTGATAGCAAAATCAAATAGACTTAACACAAAGGGGAGATGAAAAGAACCAAGAAGGGATTCTATTTTTTATTGCTTTCAGAGGCATCTCTGCCTTGGCACGTCGGCCATGCTGAGCCCGGCTACCTTTTCATCACCATGTCAGGAGTTCCTCTCCTAGATCAGTTAGAGATCTCCATATTTCAAAATAAATAAAATATATATTGTTTGATGAAGCTTTCCTTTAGGGGCCTTATATCGAAATGAGTCTATGAGACCTGGCTGGTGGATTCTGCTAGGATTACTGACCATAATCTCCATCTCCTATTTTCTCCAGTGGCCAGGCGTATTATATAGTAATTTTTCTGTGAATAACTAGCTAACCACTTGCCCTATTTGTCTTCAACACATAAGTAAATGTACTGAAGCATTACAAAACTCCTCTTAGCAAATGGTGCATAATTTGGTGCATGGGTATTTCAGTCTTAGCTTGACTACCACACTATTAAGCTGCATGATAGGTCTCTTGAAACATTCTTTTAGTTTGTTTTCTGTTTATAGGTTAAGAAACTATGGTATACTAAAAATCTATACATGTGCAGAGTTATCCATTTTTCTCTTGTAACTACTGTAATGATGAAAATAAACTCTCTGAGCTGATTCGGCTACTTGGTTTTGACTGACATCTTTTGAATAGATTTAGACAAGCTAAAAATTTTGACTCATTTGGTATACTACAAATATTAGGAGAAAATAGCTTCATTAATAATTGCAATTCAAAGTAATCATGGCACTCAACCCAACAATTTCCAGGATATCATTAGTTACAGTAGGCCTTCGCAAACATATTGTGAAAAATAAACAAGATATAAGATATTTGTTTGAAACCAATGTCATAAAAAGTCACACATTTCTTTAACATCACTATAGGATATTAGTCATATTCTCCAAGTCTAATGACAGTTGAATTTTTAACAACCAGCTTCTGATTCACAGAGATAGGAAAATTTTATATCAGTATTCTGGTAACCCCACCAAATTCAAAATGTGTATTCTTTCAGAAGGAACAATAATAAAAGTCTCTTCAGCTTTATAATGGAAGGGTGAACAAGAAGTTCAGACTCAGAGACCAAAAGACATTGAGAGAAGGAAGTATTTACCACCAATGTATGATACACCAAGCCATTGAGATAGTGCCGCCACGGATTTATTTTTATTTAGCCCTCCCTGTGTTTTATGTTTACTGTGCATGCAACTTAACACCTATTGCTATCAATAAGAATATGTAGAAGCCAAAAAAAAGTGTTTTTAAATAGATTTATCATTCATCTGTTAGCCCCTGAAAACCAAAGAAAATAAGTCAGCAGTTTAACAGTTTCGGAAGTTTTTTTTTTTTCCTTTCCTAAAATTGATCCAAAAAATCTATGTGGAGTTATTTATATCATCTGCAGCTTTGCGCCTCTAGGACAAAGTGTGAGACTATCAATGTTGAAACAAAACTTTAGAGGGAAACGTTAAATATTGTGAAAAGAATAGTGTCAATTGTTTAAAGACCAAGGGCAGTGCAGCACTGGAGAGAAAGAAAAGGCACAAATGCATCATTTATTAGTTCGAGAAGATTACGTGGCATTTCACTGCTTTCGCTATGCTTAATAGAGAGTGAAGCAATTTGTTATAAAAGTGGTTTGTCTAGGATGAGTAGGAGTGTTGAGACAGTGGCTATGAAGATTACTTTGTAATGTTCTCACTTGTGTATCTAACAGATTTTTTAAAATCACCAAAAATATTAGTCTTTTGAAGTATTCTGTTTTCTTTCTTATTTAAGAAAGAAATATAATCAGTTCATGTTAGAAAGCAGAACTCTGGAAGGTGGTCCCTTTGTAAATGAAGCCTTACACTCATATCACTGGTTCCATGAATTATGGCCTAATGATGCTAAGGGGTAACTGGGCTGCATCTTTTAACTCACAGATAAAGTGCTCAGGTACTAACAAATAAATATACCGGGAACATGTACAGGTAACTTACACTACTGAGTACGTAGAGTATAAAACTGGGCATATCTAACCTTGATACTAACTGAATATGCAAAACTTAAATATAGTGAAGGTATGGGCCTGAGAGAAAGGGAAGAACATGGGATGATGCCCAAGTGTCTGGTTGGAGCAAATGTGTAAAAGATAGTGCCATTTGCTGGCATGAAGAATACGAAGTGGGGAGAGTTGGGGAAAATAAATAAAATGTATGTTTTGGACATGTTATTTTGAGGTTTCTAAAAATTCAGGTCTAAATGGCGATGTCACAAAGGCTGCTAAAAACGTAAGAGTGGTGGTCAGAGGAAAACACTGTGATAGAAAGATAAATGTGGGGATCAGCAGCATGGAGCTGGCAAAGGTCATCTGAGGAGAGGGGTAGAGAGAGGAAAGAGGTTAGAGCCAGGCCTTGAAGAGCCCCACATTAAAAAGAGCCAGGAAAGGAGACTGCAAAGAAACCATCAGTGAATGAGGACTAAAGTCACAGGAAAGGGAGGTTTCCAAATCCACATGAAGGAACACTGAGAAAATATTGTGGACTCTATTGAGTGATTCTTAGAGCTCATGAAGTATGAGGACAGAAAGTTAACCATTGCCTTTGACAAGGTGAAAGTCTTTGGTGTCCTTGACAAGAGTGATTTCAGTAGCAAGCCAGGGTAGATACCATATTAGAGTAAATTGAATAGTCTCTAGTATGAGAAATTGTAATTGCACAGGAAATGGTGAGAAGGCAGTTTCCTTTGGCTTTGTTTTAATAGACAGGATATAGAAGAGACTGTTTACCTGCTGATGAGACTTATCCAATGTATACAGATGGACAATACAAGAACAAGACAATAACAGAAAAAGGGAAGTAACTGAGAATGTGGAAAATGATGGAATTCAGGCTTGATATTGATAGGTGGACTACTTGCAGCACTGACAAAAGGAAAGATGATTGATGCAGGGAAAGCTGATAAATGCCCACAGTTATTAGTGTGCGAGTGTGTGCACAAGCGTACATGCATGCTATAGTGATAATTGTACTTTGAAGAAATCTTGACATCAACAATTAAATTATAAGGAAATGGTTTCAAAGAGGAAAAAAAAGGCGAAGTAACTAGATACTTTCCATTGTAAAGAGAACTTTTATATGGCTCTGTGCTAAACACTATTAAGCAAACGCAGGTTTTGATTACTTCCAGCTTTTGCATTTCAGTAATGACCTTTATTTTCAGATTAACATTTTATTGAAACAGGACTTCTTATCGCCTTCTCACTTTTAGTACCTATTATTATCATAAACTAATGATTCTCAAAGTGCAGTCCATAGATCCCTTCTTGAGACCCTTTCAGACTTTTGAGACAACAAAACAATTTCTATAATAATACAAACACATTTTTGTCTTTTTCACTGTGTTGACATTTGCACCAATGATGCAAAAGTACTGATGATGAGAGATACTGTTGAAACCGTATCCTAAATCATGTAGTGGCACCAAATTATACCAGCAGTTATTGTATTTTTACCATCATGAACTCTCAGATAACCAAACGAAAAAGTCAATTTTACCTAGTAATACCCTTGATGAAGCAGGAACCATTAATTTTATTAAATTAATTTATTAATTTAATAAACAATTTTAGTAAATTAAGTTACTAATTTAGCAAAATTAATGCCTTGAGTACATGGCTTTTCAACAATCTGTGTGATGAAATGAGAAATACACATAAAATGCTTTTGCTGCATATTGAAGTACGATGGTGATCTCAAGGAAAAGCATTTGTGCTATATTGCAAGCTTCACTAGCTGCCTTTTTATGGAATATCATTTTGACTTAAAAGCCCAATAGTCGGCTGGGTGCGGTGGCTCATGCCTGTAAAACCAACGCTTTGCGAGGCCGAGGCGGATGGATCAGGAGGTCAGGAATTCGAGACCAGCCTGGCCAGCCCTGTTGAAACCCTGTCTCCACCAAAGATACAAAAAAATTAGCCAGGCACGATGGTGCACGCCTATAATCCCAGCTACTCGGGAGGCTGAGGCAGGAGAATTGCTTGAACCGGGGAGGTGGAAGCTGCAGTGAGCCGAGATCGTGCCACTGTACTCCAGCCTCGGCAACAGAGCCAGACCTTGTATCACAAAAAAAAAAAAAAACAAAAAAAAAAAAACAAAAAAAAAAACAGCACAGTTGTCAAATTAAGGATGGTTAGTGTGTATTTGACAGGTATTTTCTCAGAAACAATCCAGCCATCATTTAAACCCTGCAACTTTTCACAAGAGAGTGAATGCAGGAGCAGATATATGAGAATGTCTTGTATGAAGCTAGACATGGAAGAGATTTTCAAAAAAAAAAAAAAAGTGAAATGATGCCATTCTCGCTATTTTCTTGTGGCTGTTTTGAAAATAGATTGTATTTTTCATAAAACGTTTCAATTATGTGTACATAAAATAGAATTGTTATTTTAACATAAGCTGATAACAAACATTTAAACGAATTCTGTTTCTGATTTCTTATACGGTAAATACCATTAAATATAACACACATAAACAGAAACTCTTTGGCATACTCAGAATTTTTAAGAGTGTACAGTAGTGGTAAAACCAAATCCACAGTTCAAGATCCACATTTAAACAATGTATCTAATCCATGGAATATATATTTTTTCTTGTGTGGGGGGTGGGGTGGGGCAGGGTTTGACAGAGTCTCGCTCTGTCGCCCAGGTTGGAGTGCAGTGGCATGATCTTGACTCACTGCAACCTCCGCCTTCCAGGTTCAAGCTATTCTCCCGCCCCAACCTCCAGAGTAGCTGGGATTACAGGTATGTACCACCATGCCCAGCTAATTTTTGTATTTTCAGTAGAGACGAGGTTTCACCATGTTTGTCAGGCTTGTCACAAACTCCTGACCTCATGATCCGCCTGCCTAGTGTTTTTATGTTTGGTTTCCTTGTAAATCATGTTCCCTGATTAAGTTATATGCCCAGTTTTCAATATGATCAGACAAATGCCTGTTGCATTTATATTAATAAAAAGAAGGATGAATGCTTTAATTTTTACTCTCATTCTTTAGCAATAATTATACATGTAGGTTGAATTGAAAATCGCAGTCCTTCAGAAGATTCAAGATCTCTAAATCTCTGTGCTTTGGCTTATGTTACCACAGGGCTGGTAGGAAGACGATAGTGGATGAGGCAGGGTAAGAGGGTTTGGTTTCTACATCCAGCTCTGTTCCTAACTTTGATCAAATCCCTTAAACCCTTTGGGCCTGAAATTTATATTTCCTCTGTAATAAGGAAAATTATATAATTATTTCTCATTTCCTTTCAGTAATTTGAATTTCATGTAATTCTGATAAAGATGTCACTAAATGATCCAGTCTAAAAGTTATCCCCCTAAAAGATAGAGTAGAGCAACCAAAAGCAACTTCAAAATAACTCAAGTTCTTAACCTTCATTTCTTGAATGCCTCAAAGATCGCAGTAATAATTTTGACACTCACATTTATTCCTCTCATCTTCTTCTATCCATAGGATCCCCATTGTATACATCCCATTTTCCCTCACAATTCACATCAGAGATGCCAAAGAGCAGGTGTAGCAAAGTAGAATCTTCCTCCAGCCCCTGTAGCCCCACTTTAGAGAAACACTATTCATAGTTTTGTGCATCCTATACATTTTCCATATTCTGGAATCACTTCCCCACTACACGAGACAGAGAATGTGTCCAGATTTTGTATCACTATAAAGTCTTTAAACTAACACAAGAACAGAAAACCACGTGTTCTCATTCATAACTGGGAGTTGAACAATAAGAACACATGGACACTGGGAGGGGAATATCACACACTGGGACCTGTCAGCCGGAGGTGGGGGCAGGGTGGGGAGCTAGGAGGTGGATAGCATTAGGAGAAATACCTAATGTAGATGACGGGTTGATGGGTGCAGCAAACCACCATGGCATTTGTATACTTATGTAACAAACATACACGTTCTGCACATGTATCCTAGAACTTAAAGCATAATTTAAAAGTCTTTAAATAGCATCTTTATACACATAACTGTAAATAATTTTGCAATCATATCTTCATATATGAATATATATCTTCAATATGTCACCTGCTTTTCATAGTTAAGTAGGATTTTTTAAAAGTTGTCCTACCAGAAGGCTGGACAAATTTTTATTCCTACCCAAGTATAGTTCTGTGCCTACTTCTCCAAACTGTCCTCAATACCAGCTTTGATGAAACTTTAAAAGTTTTTTGCTGGACTGATAGAGTTTAAACTGGCGTCTCATACCATATTAATTTGGTTTCCCTTATTAATTTACATGAATTTAAAAATCATACTTTTATATGTTTATTGCCCATTTGAATTTTTTGATTACCTATTCAAGACTACATTTTTCTTTTTATCTTTTTTTTTTTTCCAGAGACCTGATCTGACTCTGTCCAGCCCAGGCTGGAGTGCAGTGGCATGAGCATAGCTCACCGCAGCCTCAAACTCCTGTGCTCAAGGGATCCTCCCACCACAGCCTCCCGAGTAGCTGGAATAACAAGGCATGAATCACTGAGCCTAGTTAATGACTACTTTCTAATAGGTTGCTAAACCGTTACTAAATGATTTATGACAATTGTTTTCTTTACCCTCAACTTGCAAATATTTTCCCAATATTTTGTTTCTTTTTTAACTTTAAAATGTTTTTACCTAGGGAGATATTTCAAATTTTCATTTAATCTATCACCATTTTATCTATAGCTTTTCAGTTTTATCATAGTTAAAGAGGTCTTAAGCACCCTTAAGCTTACTTTTTTAATCATCAAGATTTTTATTCTCAAATTTTGGAGCCAAATAGAATTCATTTTGAGTAAGGAGTAAGATAAAGTTTCAGTTTTATTACTTTCCAAATGGCTAGCCAGTTGTCCAATGCCCTTTATTGAATAATCCATCTTTCCTACAACGTTTTGAAACGCCACCTTTATCATATCCCAAATTTGTACATTTTCCTCTATGTCTGACCTCTCTGAATACAGAGTTAAAGGTGAAAGACAATAAATGAAGTAAGAATAAAAAAGATGAAATAGAAAATTAGTCAAAATAGATCAAGAAAAAAGAAAATAATATTTAGAGGAATATTTAAAATGGAGGCATCATATTTTTCTATTTTCCATGGTTTCAAGAGCATATGCTACATTTGGTAACTAGCCCATAGAATATTGAAAGTATTTTCACCCTATTCATGAGATTTGAATTCTCACTGTAAATAGTGTAAAATGAATGTGTGAGCACTAGCTGTCATCATTTGTCTCAATCTTGGATCATCACTAATGTTAAGGCATTGGGAATATAAAGTGTCTTTAAAAGATGTTGTAAGGCATAAGTACACAACACATAAAACAGTACTCCATAGCTAATGGAGAGAACATCTCACCACCAACAGGACTACTTCTATTCTGAGTGCTTTTGTCTCTGTTTTCAGAGAGAGGGGCTATTTTTAATTGCAGGAGGAAAGAAGTGTGTGTGTATGTGGGATGTGTGTGTGTGTGTGTGTGGCTTATGTGATGTCAATGGAAAATAGAGGAAGATGCAAGGGCATCATCCATCCCCAAGCACCTTTGGACTAATTTTAATTATCCTTGAAAAAAGGTTTTGGGTTCGGAAGCAGATGGGACTCCTGAAAGGGCCTTTCTGAGACTATGGGAATAAGGATTGCTGCTTCTGTGGCCTGGATGACCACATGTGGCTCAGAGTTGGAAGGACACCATTTTCCTTGGCTCTGCACAGAAACCAGCACCTCACCAGAGTTTCAGTGACTGGAAACCCATAGAGCATCAATGAGGGCATCGCTGGCGGGAACATTCCATTCTCTTGGTGCTAATGAGGCTGCTCTAATAGTCTGCTTTTGGCAGCATTTGTAGAAAAAAAAGGAATGGAATGGAAGAAAGAGCAGAATAAAGGAAGCTCACTAACTGCTACCGAACTTTGTTTTGGGGTCACATGGAAGGTACCTCTTTGTAGGACAGTGAGGGAAAGACTGGAATCAGGAACCATGGGCCTGTGCCTCCTTTTGTGGAAACTGCGAGGGAATAAGAATTTGGAGTCACAGATATTTGGAGGATGAATAAATGAACTAACTAATGAATAGTCTTTACTTTAAAAACAATCTTTTTAGCACTCTAAGTGGTTGATCTTACTTGGACTGATTATTAAAAGTTGGTCAAATTAGCACCAAGAACAAGAAAAATTGTCTTTGAAAATTAGAAATTGGAACTTACTAGAGCATCAGTGGCTATTTTAAAATGTTTCTGGTGGCACGTGATTACTGCTATCATGTTTTTAACCTTCATCATTGGGGTTTGATCACTTTCTAACATCGTCATCCCTGAAACACACATTTTCTAGTAATTATAAAACTGCAGCCTCAGGGGTAGCAATCCTCAGCTCAGAGGTCCTAGGTAAAGTTCAGGGCAAATAGGACATGCATGTATTAGAGACCCCAAGTCAGTGTTGTTTGATATAAGCAGGAAGGAACTAAGGGGGAAAGTGGGTTCACATTTCTTTCTCATTTTTGTCTTGAATTCCCTGGCGACTTAATATCTGAGTTAGTTTTCATGAGGGAGGGATGTAAAAAGATGAGGAATAGGCCCCAGTTTGGATAGCTGAGCAAGTTCTCCTGAGAAACAGCTACACGACCCTGCTAATTCTGATAACACAGTTCAGGGAAATAAAATCCAGGGTGTCCTTTCCCACAAAAAGTACAATTATACAACTCTTGAGCATTCAGCATTATCGTCTGGAAAGTAGGAGGATTCGTGCAACTTGAAGAGTTATATAGGACTTACCAACCCTAAAGAGAATATTCTTAATATAGTTTTATCAGGATATTGATAAAATAATTAGGTCTTTATAACATGGTCCTGAACTCTTAACTGTTTTACAAAACACCTCGAGTTAAATAATTCATACATTAATTAATATATAGGACAAATGTTAATGCTTAAAGTATTTGAACCAAATGACCCTAAAAGAAGACTGGTACTTGATCAAACCAGGCAAATACTACAATGGATGGGGGGTCTAGGCACAGCTGTCTGGGTACCAGAAATTTCCTTGGTTCTTTATATGAATTATGTGATGTGATTTATGTCCTGCCAGGCATGGTGGTTACGCCTGTAATCCCAGCTACTTGGGAGGCTGAGGGAAAGAATTGCTTGAACCCAGGAGGCGGAGGTTGCAGTGAGCTGAGATCGCACCACTGCACTCTAGCCTGGGAGACAGAGCGAGACTCCATCTCAAAGAAAAAAACATTATGAGGCTGTTCATTATTTTAAGCTACTGGTAAAGCTACAGTGTAGGTGATGAAGCTGTACAACTTGTTCCCCACACTAAAGCAATGAATTTATGAAGAAGCCCACACTATGAGTCAGATTTTTATGAAAATAGTCTCTCTTAAAACAAATATCCTCCAAGAAATGTGTCCCGTAGAAGAAAGCACTGGCTTAACATTTTAGATTGCAAAGGACTGACTATGTTGCTTGGTGTAAACGCTAAGAGAATTTTAATTATGTCAGAATTTTCATTAGGATTCTTTCATTTTGTTTTTCCTGTTAATGTTCTAGTTACAAAGATCTATGGTTTGAGTAGTCTACTCTACTCCTAGTTTTCTCATGAGCATCTTTATTTTTAGGGCAAAATTGTATAGCTCCCAAGGTTTTTCAGAAGAACGCACATGACCTTCCATCATCAATGCCCAAATTTTCACCTGAAATCCTTCCTCATAGTCTCCTAAAGTGAGTTAATTCCAGGGCTGACAACATTTGGGCTGCAGAACTTGTCTTGCCACTAGGAAAATATGGTTGCCAACAGCACACAGTGCCTACAGGAGGTGGGAGGCACATTTTGTTATTCTGTGCGAAGTTGCAGTATAAGGTATGAGGCAGCCTTGGTTATGATCAATGTTCAAAGATTTAGGCATCTCAGAATATAATCTTCCCAGTTCTTTTTTTATTGTTTTGGGAGTGCCTTAACAGGTGGGTGAACTTGGACCCTAAGAGGATGTTACTGCGGTGATTGGGGCTTATCTCATACATGCTGAATCTTATGCCCATGCACTGTGTGCTCTGGCGCCATCCAGAAAGCTCACAAAATGCTCCATTCCCTCAGTTCATGATATTCCACTCCATTTTCTTTCTCATTTCTGCTCCAAGAATATAACCAAGGATGATAGCCAATTTTACCTATGAAATATACTGTCAAACACAGTATATTTTGTAAGATAAATACTTAGTTTATGACAAGTATATTGTCACAGATAGAAGATATTGCCCAAAGAATTTTAATTTTGGAAATACAACAACAAAAGATTTTTGACAGGGGGCAAAACCAGGAGATGCCTTTCTTTCTAATTTCCATTACAGATGTTAAACTAAGCCAAGATGATTATGGGATGCTTGAATATTAACAACACATGTATTTTGTGGGTAAGGTGGCTGTCCACTTGTATGATAAAGTTAATGATTTGCTTCCAAATATAAATGTATGAGATGAGCACAGGTTCTTTCTTCTTTGGCGTTTATCCAGCCCTCCCTCCCCCGATCCCAGTTAAGTTTTTGCATTCTTTATAGAGTTGCTAGAATCACTATCAACATGCCCTTTTATACCATAGATCATTTATAGATAATCAGCATAAAATAATTTATTCTTTATAAATAATACCAAAGTTGTTTCTGGATTTTCTTTTCTTACTACTTTTCAGACCCATGTATAATTCTCTAAAGGAAATAATTTAAAATATACCGAGGATGTCTGTAAGTTAAAAGGATAATATAGAAATGGTTATTGAATCAGCACATTAGCTGTTAGCCTTTCTATTTGCTTATCATACAACGGGAACTGCTGTTTACTTTTTATTCTACAAAGGACAGGCCTACTTTCTGTCTCCAAACAGTTAAAGGAATTAGATGAGAAATTATTCCAAATGAACTGTACACAGTTTGATTAGCCTAGCTGCAGAGTACAGTTTCTGAAAAAAGAGTCATCAACACACCGAGGTCAAATGCATTCTTATTGAATAATAAATTGAAGCCCCAAATGCTTTATGCAGTAGCATATTAGTATATATGATTCCTGTTAGCAATGCAGTAAGTATTTTAATTCACTGAATATTTAGGATGGGTTATTTTAAAGCTGTCCCATTTAACATCACAACATTGAAAAGGGGCTCTGTGTGAATGGGTCAAAAATGATATTCATATATAAAGGAGAACAGACTTTTTAAATTCTGATAACAATATTGCTTGTTAAGATCTTTATGCCTAGAAAAGTTCCTTGGCGTATATTATATAATTTCACTTTATCCTAACCACAGGCCTGTCAGGTATGAGGGAAAAGCGTAAGTTTATATATAATTTTTGTATAATAAGTTGACCTAATGGAGACATGTATTTTGTAAACAAAAAAAAAAGGAACATAAAGTGTACAATAAATACATACGTATAGGTATGTATGTATACACACGCACACATATGGTGTTTGAAGTTCAATAAAGCACTTGAAAATCATAAGCATAGATCAAATATGTCTTTTGTTACTGTGTAATAGAGTTAAAGAAGCCAAGTATTAGAAATAAAAAAATAATCACACATAAGGACAATCCTTGATTTCAGTGTTTCCAAACCCTGGAATAGTCTGGCACCAAATGTTCAGCTTCCTTCCAAATCATTGGTCAGTTGTTGGAGTGTGTGTGATGCATGCGTGTGTATGTGTGTGTGTGTGTGTGTGTGTGTAAAAAGCAATCTTATTTGCCAAACATGCCAAGAGGAATATTTTGAAATGAAGTGGAAAATCAAGGTGTTGTCCACAGAATTTTGCATTTTTATCAAAAAGACCCTGAAGCATTCCCAAAAACTGGTGCTTCTGCAGTGTCACAAGAAGTGAAAATATGTTTTGAGCCAATCTGTAGCCACTTTATTTCACTTCCAAAGTATTATTCTACAATCCTTTTCACGAATGTGAGAGTACCTGTGTTGTATACTGGTGTATTATTCATGTTTTACTGAATTTTCATAAGGAATAAAATTTTAAAAACAGACAGGTAGATCGATCATGTGAGGAGATAAAACATTCCCATTCAACAGCAAAGATGTTCCTAGGCATTGATCTATGAGTACCACTCGACCGCAGGAAATACTTCCCGGCCCTGTCTTTAGATAATATGTGGACAAAGAAGGCAAGATAAAGCTAGAAGCATGTAGCATTTGATGGTTTAAATGATTGACACCGTGGGTTGCTAAGTTTCATAGATGCTTGCCTGAGCTCTTTACTTATTAAAAAATAAATAAATAAGTAGAAGTTAGCAAAACAATAAAACAACAGCTGTGCGAGCTCAAATTTAAAACCAAAGCCTTCCTTCTTCCCTTGTCTTTCCTCTTCCCTTTTCTCTGCCTGACTCCGAGCACACCTTTCCAGCTCATTACTGCAAATCATTTGAATTCCAGCACACAATGTCACCTGCTCTGTAATCTGATTACTTTATGGAGGAATTAGTATGTATATTTAATGTAGAAGGGTTTTAATCTTGATGAAAATAATCCTAAGGAACTGTGATAGGGCCGCTCATATGTCTGGCAGATATGCCAGTAACATGCTAATAAATGACAGCTGATTTATGTATCTGGATTCTTTTATTTATAAAAATAGCAAGTGGACTGATTTTTGATATTAATAATACAAGTGAATCCACTTTGATTAGACTTCTGTGGAGAGCTGTGCATATCCGGCATTACAATTAAATCTTGTGATGTGGAATGGGAATGACATGCTAATGAAGCAAGCCAGTGAGCCTGAACCAAGAGTGTCCAACATCATTATGGGATATCTTAGATGAAGAGTAATTATAAGAGGAACACTGAAATGTCATTAAAAATCTTCACTAAGAGATTTAACCTACTATTTTGTACTAATGCTGGATTTTTTTTTTTTTTAAGCAACATAACTGAACACAAAGTTCCTTTTCAGAATTTACGGGAAAAGGTTTTTAAATAGGTCTGGATTTAAGAAAAGAAACAATCTAGTGTCCTAATTTAATTTGGTACATCAAAATTCAATGGTGGTATGTAATTGAAATCTCTTTTTAATAATTTCAGATGAATTAGCAATTAGGGCTTGATCCGATTTCCATGAAATTTATTAAAATTGAGGGTTGAAGCCCTTGAAAATTTTTATTCTTTTCACTCCATTAGCACAATGCATCTTGTCTAAATGACTCTGTCATTTAGTATGGTACATTCCTTGTTTATTTATGAGAATTTGTTTCAAAGAAGTTCAAAAGAGGTAATATCATGCATATTCATAAAATATAGTTTTAATATATAAATCAAGAAAATTCTCAAAGCTTAAATTCCCTTGCTTTTTGGGGGGAAAAATGTACTACCTTCACCTTCATAACCAGATTTGCTTCTGAGCAATGTTCACTCGGGCTCTGCCTGCGTGTAATTCACCCTGTCCCCTACCTCCGTAGGAGAAAGACTTCTTCATGACAAGTCGCAATTGGGCACCGTTTGAACAGGACTCAGGGAAAGATGAAACAGTGCCAGCTCTCAACAACATAAAATGTGCACTCCGAGCGCTGACTCCAACTTCATAAATCCAGGAGCCTACAACTATAAGAAAACGTGAATGAAGCCTTAGTACCTATCACACTGTCTTGGCGCCCAGCAGGAAAAACAGCACTTCTCAGTGGCAAACAAATAAATTACGCACATGCTGAAAGACCAAAAGAAATATGCCAAGCATTTGTTCCCCTTCTCCAGGCTCTTTGTGAAGAACTGCAATTATGCTTAACAAAAACATCATAGAACTAGTTGGCATCACTCTGAGACATAAATGTGTTTCTGTTCCAAATATGCAGCATTTTCAGAATGTTTGTATGTATTATGTGCAATTTGTTCAGTGTATCGTTCTGGGAAAACCAGGTCCTGACTGGGTAATTATGAGAAAGGTAAACAGTATTTTCCGACTGTGAGCTTCCATTTCTAAAGTTGGAGCATAAAACTGGTATTATTTACCTTTTTAAAGAAACATTACCAACACAGGGCTTGCCAGTTTGCCTTCATCAAATTAGATTTTTTGCAAATGAGGACTTTTCCTTGTTTAATGTAATGCGCCCCCTGAAGAAAACAAGGTGGAGAATGGATCTCTTTCAAGTAGATAGCAAATGTGTTAAAGGTACCTCATCTCACTAGGGTTCTATAATGGAAATAAAAATAACTCTCTAAAATTCTTACCAGAAAATCCTGGGGTTTTCTATTTAGTTAAGTTTGGTTCAACAAGTCTTTATTCTTTACCTGCAAAGTTTAGTGTGAAAGATGGCCACACTATAGCAATATTTAGCTATAATATTTTAAAGGCTAAGATAGAGATATGTTCTTGGTGCTATGGGAGCATCAGGAGTGGACTACAGCTATTTGAGTAATGAGGCACCCTGGAGAATGAAATACTGAGCTAGCGATGGCTGAGATGGGTGGTGACAGCACAAGTTGAAAAGGTCACTGCAGACAGGAAAAATTATGACCAAAGATTTGGTGTCATGAATCTAAATGGCATGTGTTGTGGGGTTGGCAAATGGCCGGGATCATAGTAGATGCAGGTACTCCATGACCTTCATATCACGAAGGACATGGTAGGAATGGCAGTAGATAAGACAGGAAGCAGCTGTAAGGTCCAGGGCCTAGAGGGCCTTCATATCATGATAAGTCAATGAAACTTTATTCTGTAAGTGACCTTCAGCCACTGAAGGGCTTTAAGCTAAGGAATAGCATGGTCTAGCAAACATTTGAGGTAGATGATTTATTTTCCTACCTTCACCTATGTTGGGACAGTTGTGCCTCTTAAACGTCCTTTCTCAGATTCGACAGAGTTGGCATCAATGAGTTTTATAACTAATGGAAAGTCAGCAATGTTTTTACTAATAACACTGAAATAGTATTTTGAGGAGTATTGAACTATTGCAGGTTCTCATGGCGGCTATTCTTGCTCTAGCTTCTTTAATATGCTTTCCATTTACAACCATTTTAAGTATTTTATATGTTCAAAACAGCAAGATGATCCTGAGCTCGGCCAAATTCCAAACCAGTGAATTGGAGCACAGATGAAGCCTTGCCACTGAAGCCAATTCAGCAGGTGAGATTTTGTTTCATGGCTTTCAGGTGTAAAAATATTTTTGCCTAAAACCATTCCAGGAAGAAGGAATGCAAAAAACTCTTCAAAAAAGGACTATACATTTGCAGAAGACGATTGCTAAACACATCAACTGATTTAGCAAGATTGCTTCTGAACACTGACCAGTTTGAGAAAGTTGGGCAGAAGGAGGGAACACTGGATTGAATGCAAAACTAAGAAAAGTGGAGAGTAAGGAAGTCAACACTGAGAAAAATAGGAACAAAAAACAACACAGTTTTTAAAAAAAGAGCAAAGTCCTCAATCATTAGCTGTCTTGCTAATGATCTTCAAAAAGTCATTTCCAAGACCATTAAATACTCAAACATTTTAGTATAAAAAGTCCTACCTGTCTCCAATTTTCATTGTGTTTATTGTTTAATGAGCTAAGAAGTATAAGAAAATCGATGGCACTTAATTTAGAAAGGCACTATCACCTAGAGTAGCCTTTTGGATACAATTTGAATCTTTTTCTGTCACTGGGGGACTTTTCTCAATTCTTTGATTTTTCTATCTGAACTACTTGTCTAGAGGTTCCAAGATCCTCACAAATGAGATAAAAGCCAGAGTTAGTTGAAGCATAGGATAGCTAGAAAGAGGACCTCACCAAGTAGCTCCAGATAAAGTAGCTCTCCCTCTCCATTACCTAAATTTTTCCTTCCTCGCCTCCCTTCCCTCACATCAATTAACTTTTGGCTCAGGCTGGGTCAATCATATTTCTTTTCTTGAGGATTTGTACTAAGAAATTGTAATCAGAGGACGTGTGATCCAGGAACTGTAAAATCCAAGAAAAAATTTAAATTAAAAATGTATTTGGAACTCTATAAAAAATGACATTCAGATATACAAGGGGAAAAATCAGGTGTAATACATATGGATTTAGAAGATAAAGGTATATTTTCAAAAGTAATTATTGCTTTTTTTATGGTAAAATGACATTTCCTACTCATTTAGTAAGTGTAAAATATGAATTTATAATTTCAGCAATAATAATTTTGTCAGTAATGAGAGCAATTAACATTTCACACTGAACTAATAATATTAGTAAAAAATAAAGGGGATATGATCCATTTAGATTCAACATAAATTTACCCACAGGGAAAAAGGCCAAGTAGGCATAGCATGTACCCACCCATTTTTGTTGCATTTGATTTTTTTTTTTTAAAGTCCAGAGCTGACTTCCTCTTAGATTGATGGAAATTACATTTATATTCTAAGGAAATGACATCAAAATGAAGCAGCATTCAATCCTCAACCATCAACTAACGGGAAAAATCAACTAACCACATTTTTCCAATACCAATAGGACACCGTCAAATGGCACTGCCACAATAACACATTTTTTAGAATGTTCCTTCCCTTGACCAGGCTCAGTGGTTCACACCTGTAATCCTAGCACTTTGGGAGGCCGAGCTGGGCAGATCACTTGAGGTAAGGAGTTTGAGACCAGCCTGGCCAACATGGTGAAAACTCATCTCTACTAAAAATACAAAAATTAGGCAAGTGTGGTGGCATGCACCTGTCCTAGCTACTTGGGAGGCTGAGGCAGGAGAGTCGCTTGAACCCAGGAGGCAGAGGTTGCAGTGAGCTGAGATCACGCCACTGCACTCCAGCCTGTGTGACAGAATGAGTGAGACTCCATCCAAGAAAAAAGAATATTCATTCCCTTAAAGTATGTATTGAGTACTCACTATACGTCAAGTACGATTTCAGGAACTAGAAAGGAGGATGAAAACATAAAAGGGCCTTTGTCACAAAAAAATGTTATATATTCACCATGCCATTTCCTCTTCTTGGGTTCACAGGAAGAAAATTTTTCTCAGGCTCCATTTTGTGTGGCTACATGAATGAGTTTTGGCCAGTAGAATGCAGGGAGAATAATCTAAGCGGCTTCCAGCCCTGCCCCTTAGAAATGTCCCTCATGACCTTCTAGCTCTCACTTCCACCTTGGAGGTGAATATTTCAGATAGTATAGTTACAAGAAGGGGCAGGCTCTCTATACCTACATCAGACTATGAGGCAAAAGAAGCTTTCACTGTTAAACCACTGAGATTTGGGGTTTTCTTTGCTACCAACGAGTTGCCTGTCCTAATCTCATAATCTGGAGAACAAAATGATAACAATGAAAAATTATAACATAATATGGGAAATGTAGACATAAAGTAATACAGATGAACAGAAAAATACAAGAGCCTATTGCCCAGGGGTTCAGCCAGGGATGGCGTCTCATGGGAGGTGACAGTTTACAGTGCCCTTGAATTATGCTAGGGTTTTTCAAAACAGAGCAAAACAAAAAGTGAGATTGAAGGAAATGGTCTACCATTGCTGTAATGTCCTTTATCAAGAAATGAGTTGATTATCTTCTCAATGAAAGGGAACCAAGACAAGAAAGGAAAGCAAAACACAATTTTAATTTTATTGTGCTGAAACAATACTGAATTACTACTTAGTTAACATAACTGAAAGTATTATTTGGCCTGATACATTTACTGAGTAATCTGATGACTCTTTCATTATAAACGCATTCATGAGAAAAAGCACCTGCCAGCTTATTCAGAAATGTCAAAATTCTCTCCAAAATAGAAGGCATTGATTATTAAGTACCCAATACCCAACAGGTGCTATCTTCAGATGCAAGCTCTTTCCTGATATCCAGGTAGGTTTCAAAGTGAATGTAGTGATTGTCGCAATCTATAGCAGCCAGAGGAATCTGAAGCCATTTCCACTGAATATCCTATGTGGATGTACAAAGTTTCCTCAGAGATGAAACAAAAACTAGTAGCACAGCCAAAAAAAAAAATCCATTTATTATTCAGAGACAGTGGTGCATTCTGCACTGGTCTCTTCTGAGAAGGTGTGAGGTGAAGACTTCGCTGTGAATTGTCAAATCTGCTTTTCCAGGAAGGATGTTTGAATTATAAGAGAAAGAAAAACCTGTGAATTTTCGAAAAATGAAGAAATCTGTATTAGAAACAAATGAACAATGAGTCAAGGGTCTTATCACTGGAAGACAAATGATAACCAGTCCTCAAAGTACAAAATGTGAGGGTACTGAGTTATGGAAGACCAAGATTGGAGAGAAAAGATCTAGAGCATTGGGAGATCTTTGAGGAGTTTGATCTGTGACTACTATATTATATCTCTATAAATTCAAGGCAGAAATGAATAGCGGTTCTGCAGGTTTGAGGCATATATCATTTCCAAGGTGGTCTTGTAGGAACGCAGTTATTTCAGAGCAGTGGAGATGAAGGCAACAGCTTTATTCTGAATGAAGTGGACCAGGCAGAAGTGTTATCCCTAGTAAAATATTTAAAAGCATTAAGTAGATCTCAAAGTTAAATCTGTGGCTATAATTTTGAATTGAGGGTTTCAACATAATGACCAACCTGTGCACTTATGTATATTCCTACTTGAATAGAAACATGTCAGATATTTCCAAAAAGAAATGATGATAAGGACTAGCCTGGCGAGAGTTTTCTCCTGATAAATAGCAATGTGGCCCCAGCCACTCAGGGCATAAGAAATAGAAAGCTAGCAATATGATTAGAACAATGTGTTTGACTGCTTGACTTTTGTGAACCTCTATTTTATAATGATCTTTATTTTTTTCTCTTCCCATCACTATGTTCTTATTAACTATAATATTTCTGCTACTATTATTGCTGGTCTCCTTTAGTTTCTTGAATAACCGGCAGTTCACCTTTGGTTTGGAAGTTAGGAAAGAAGGCAACATGAAGGCTGATGATATTTCACAGCTTTATAAATGAAGTGAAATTCAAATATTAAAATACATTCTTCCATTTTCCTTTTCAGTACGTAGATCCTCAGATTGGCTTGAGCAATCTTGATTAGGATCACAGGAACCGACTCTGGGATAAAAGAAACAGTCCCACCAAAAAGGACTGCTTCTTTTTACAGTTTTAATGTTTGTCCTTTATTGCAGACATTGTAGCAGAATGCCTTAAAACCTGTGAATGTCCTTGGAAAAAGTGTCCTTGAAAACAGTTCTTGTAACTTTTGCTAAGTGTAATTAGTAATATGACTATGTTTGCATTAATTGGGGAATATAATTGGGAAACCCATTTTTTTTCCTGTATCATTCTATATCTCACTAAACTTAACACAAATGTTCAAAGACCCTTGTGAAAATATTTGATGTGTGCTTGCTGAAATTATTCTGTTGTTTCAGGATAAATTTACTCTGTTCTTTTTTTTTTTTTTTTATAAAGGTAGGTTTCCTCACTGGCTATCCCCTCCCCAGTTTCCACAGGACATCAGCACTGTCCCCATGAGGATAAAGAACCCCATTCTCTGTGTTTTGGGTGAGGCATCTAATTGCCCTGGGCCATTAATGACCATTCTGTTTATGCCTAAGGGGGACATGTACACACCTGTAAAAACAGACTCAGTTGAATGAGCCAGTGACAGTGATGGCCATGGTCCATTGAAGGCTTTGCTCAATAGCATTGCAAAGACCAGCTAATGTAGTTTGGCTCTAACAACAAGGAAATCCACAGATTCTTTCTCAGCTTCTCCATGATATCTGATGTCTTCTTCTTTTATGGTAGAAAGTCTAAGTGCCACATTCCTCAAGGTCTTCCCTTTGGTTTTGCGAAAGTATAGTTTGCGAATCAAAAGCATGCTAAATGCTTTGTATTCCTGCTTGAACAATCTTCATTCTCTCAAATGCTATGGGATTCTTCTAACAAGGGAAGGTTGGGGCAGAGGCAGAGATACAGGCAGATTTATATTTTCAAAGTTTATCTTATTGCATTTTTATGGAATGCGATAAAGCATGGCTGGCCATTTCCCCTGTTATAATAGCATGTATTTGGTGCCTTTGGAATGCCAGGTGTTCTGGATAGCCATCTCCTTTGGTTCAACATCATTTATTTGAATAGAATGATTCCTTATGACTATGAAATATCCTCATTAAGACCAGAACTATTAGATTGTAAACTCATCATCTTTACACTGCAAGTCACTGTCTCTAGAGAACAGAGTAGCTTTCCCTTTCTCCTAGGTCAGTGATTCACAAACCTTGCTATAAATTAGAATCACCTGGATGACTTTAAAACTTTTCCCTCACTCAAATTTAAAACTTTTTCCTCACTCAAATTGAAACAAAATGTCTATGAGCAGACAAGCCAGGTATGAGTAAGTTTAACAGATCAATGGGAGATTCCGGTATATAGTCATGGCCTAGTAACTAGTGGAGGGCTTAGGAGTGATCATCAGGCCACTTTATCAGAATAGCTTTCTGCTAAAGGAATTAGTGGTGAACAATCTATGGTGACTGGGACTGAAGTGGGCAGTAGGAAGAAGAAAAAGAGACAGGTTTCAGTGAGCTTTAGAAGGAGGTGGTCCTGGAGAGATGAGGATGATGGGGTGGGGATAGGAGAGTCCCTGTTGGTGGTGTGAATTCATGCAAGAAAATGTTTATCTTTCTCCCCAAGTATGAATATGTGATTAGAAATCAATGTTAAGATAGTGTTATTAGCTGAATTGTGTCCACTTAAAATTCATATATTAAAGCTCTAATTCCTAGTATCACAGAATGTGATGGTATTTGGAGACAGAGCCTTTAAAGAGCTCATTAAGTTAAAAGAACGCCATGAGGGTAGGCCTAATTCAATCTGACTGGTAATCTTATAAGAGAAAATTTGGGATAGGGACTTTAAGATGGCTGTCTAGATTCATCTGGTACTTGCCTTTTCCATGAAGAGGAACCAGAATAGTAAGTAGACAATCAAACTTTGAATAGTTCATCTAACAGAGAATGCTGGAATTCAACAGAGAAGTGACAGGAAGCACCAAAAGCACGGAAGGAGAGGGAAGTGAAGCAGCCTGCTGAGCCAGCATTAACTGGGAGCCCAGAGAGGCTCTCTGATGCAGGGAAAGAGTAAGAGACTCCCAGTGGTCCACATTCCCACCCTGGGTCCCCACAGTCCTGGCCATGGAATAACCTCTTAACCTTCAAGGGCTCTGAGACTAACAAAGAGAGCTGTCTGGAGATCGCACAATGGCATTGCTCCAGAGAGAGACATCTTGCTGAGTCCCACAAATCCCCAAAACCTAAGTAGCTACAGTAGTGCACCATTTTGAGAACCCAACCCTGACCAGACTGCATCCTGCCCCAGGACCCAACAGCTCCCCACTGCATCTTCATATCCCTGGAGGCTCATTGGCATTCCCCTAGCACAGTTGCAGCTGCCAGGGCCAATGCAGAAGCCACAGTGACCCTGCTCCTCCTCCCTCCCCACCTTAGGGACAAGCTGCACATTTTTATGCATCCTAAGGACAAATTCCACCTCCCACAGCCTCTACAGCTGTGAACTGCTGTGAGCCTCAGCAAAGCATATGCCCCCAGCCACCTAACTATGGCTACTGAAAGCAACTCCCACATTTTTCACTAGGTAGACCACACACACCTGCTGCTGCCCCCACCTGAGCCTTCCACCAGCAGCCTATGATCACCCTGCCCTTGCTTACTATCGCCAGTGCCTGCATGCACTAACAGGGAGCCTGTAGACAGGTACACTAAGCCCAGCTCTGCCTTCCTCCCCAGACCTGAGTGTGTAATCCAGAAGCCTGAGGATCGCCCAGCCCAGTCCACTATTGTTGGCACCTGACCACACCTTCAGGGTCTGGAGTCAGGCTCACAGAACCTGCCACCAATACCAGAGCTGGCACCCACCCACACCTACCACCTGCAGGCCTGAGGACTGGCACATCCAGCCCATTGCAGCCACTGCCTATACCAGCATGGACTGCGTGGGTTCTAGAGGGTTGCCCCACCACTACTACTAACATTGCTCATGCCGTGCCCACTACTTAGGGTCTAAAGAACCTGATCTTCCACATAGCCCCACTGCTGCCATTCCCAACACCTGAGCAAGCCACATGGAAACCCAAGAATTGGCCTGCCTGGTCTTACTAACACCAGTGCCAATGTATGCCACCCTGGGGCCCAAGAATGGGTATGCTCAGCCCACTGCTGCCACCACTGTGTCCCAAATACTGGCCCACCTGATATCATAGTCCCCAGCAAAACTTCACCACAGCCTCCACTAACAACCACACCCTAAACTACCAAGGAAATCACAGACACCACTGATGCTATTTGCAACCAAATAAATCATACGGAGACTGTGCTACTACTCCTATAGCTATGCAGAATCAAAGCCAAAGTGCTCTACCCAACCAACACCATAGATACATCTACAGGAAACATCCTCCCTCTATTAGTCCACTTTCACACTGCTGATAAAGATATGCCCAAGACTGAGCAATTTACAAAAAATAAAAAAAAAAGAGGTTTAATTGGATTCACAGTTTCACATGGCTGGGAAAGCCTCACAATCATGGCAGAAAGCAAGGAAGAGCCAGTCACATCTTACACGGATGGCACCAGGCAAAAAGAGAGAGCTTGTGCAGAGGAACTCCTCTTTTTAAAACCGTCAGATCTCATGAGATTTATTCACTATCACAAGAACAGCATGGGAAAGACTTGCCCCCATGATTCAATTACCTCCCACCAGGTCCCTCCCCCAACACATGGGAAATTAAGATGAGATTTGGGTGGGAACAAAGCCAAACTATATCATTCTGTCACTGGCCCTCCCAAATCTCACATCCTTACATTCCAAAAGCAATCATGCCTTCCCAACAGTCCTCCAAAGTCTTAACTCATTTCAGCATTAACTCAAAAGTCCAGAGTCCAAAGTCTCATCTGAGACAAGGCAAGCCCCTCCATCTATGAGCCTGTTAGTTACTTCCTGGACACAGTGGGGGTACTGGCATTGGGTAAACATAGCCATTCCAAATGGGAGAAATTGGCCAAACAAAGGGAATACGGGCCCCATGCAAGTGTGAAATCTAGCGGGGAAGTCAAATCTTAAAGCTACAAAATGATCTCCTTTGACTCCATGTCTCACATCCAGGTCATAATGATGCAAGCAGTGGGTTTCCATGGTCTTGGGCAGCTCTGCTTCTGTGGCTTTGCAGGATACAGCTTCCCTCCCAGCTGCTTCACAGGCTGGCGTCGAGTGTCTGTGTCTTTTCCAGGTGCACGGAGAAATCTGTCAGTGGATCTACCATTCTGGGGTCTGGAAAACGGTGACCCTTCTCTCACTCACTAGGCAGTGCCCCAATAGGGACTCTGTGTGGGAGCTCTGACCCCACATTTCCCTTCTGTACTGCCCTAGCAGAGTTTCTCCATGAGGGCTCTGCCACTGCAGCAAACTTCTGCCTGAGCATCTAGGCATTTTCATACATCTGAAATCTACACGGAGGTTCGCAAACCTCAATTCTTGATTCCTGTACACTCACAGACTCAGCACCATGTGGAAGCTGCCAAGGTTTGATGCTTGCACTCTCTGAAGCCATGGCCCAAGCTCTACCTTGGCCCCTTTCAGCCATGGCCAGAGTGGGTGTGATGCAGGGCACCAAGTTACAGGGACCCTGGACCCAGCCCATGAAACAACTTTTTCCTCCTAGGTCTCTGGGCCTATGATGGGAGGAGCTGCCATGAAGACCTCTGATATGCCCTGGAGACATTTCCCCCACTGTCTTTGGGGTTAACATTTGGCTCCTGTTTCTTTTGCAAATTTCTGCAGCCAGCTTGAATTTCTCTTCAGAAAATGGGATTTTCTTTTCTATCGCATTGTCAGCCTGCAAATTTTCTGAACTTGTATGCTCTGCTACACTTATAAAACTGAATGCTTTTAACAGCACCCAAGTAGCCCCTTGAATGCTTTGCTGCTTAGAAATTTCTTCTAACTGATACCCTAAATCATCTCTCTCAAGTTCAAATCTCCACAAGTCTCTAGGATAGGGGCACAATGCCACCAGCCTCTTTACTAAAACATAACAAGAATCACCTTTGCTCCACTTCCCAACAAGTACCTCATTTCCATCTGAGACCACCTCAGCCTGCACCTTATTGCTCATGTCACTATCAGCATTTTTGTCAAAGACTTTTAACAAGTATCTAGGAAGTTCGAAACTTTCCCACATTTTCCTGACTTCTTCTGAGCCCTCCAAACTGTTCAAACGTCTGCTTATTACCCAGTTCCAGAGTTGTTTCCACATTTTCAGGTGTCTTTTCAGCAGCAAATCACTCTACTTGTACCAATTTACTAGTAGAGTGTATTAGTCCATTTTCACACTGCTGATAAAGACATATCCAAGACTGGGCAATTTCCAAAGAAAAAGAGCTTTAATTGGACTTACAGTTCCATATGGCTGGGGAAGCCTCACAATCATGGCAGAAGGCAAGAAATAACAAGTCACATCTGACATAGATGACAGTAGGCAAAGGGAGAGAGCTTGTTCAGGGGAACTCCTCTTTTTAAAACAATCAGATCTCATGAGACTTATTCACTACCACAAAAACAGCATGGGGAAGACTTGCCCCCAGGATTCAATTACCTCCCACCAGGTCCCTCCCACAACACATGGGAATTCAAGATGAGATTTGGGTGAGGACACAGCCAAACTATATCACTCCCCTGTGAGCATAAGTTCAAAAAGGAAAAACAAAAAAAGAAAAAAACTTTTACACTAGATAAGCAGATATTATTATAAGGACACAGGAAGAACCAAGGAGATATGACACCTCCAAAGGAACACAATAATTCCCTATCAACAGATCCCAATCCAAAAACATTTATGAAATACCAGAAGAGGAATTCAAAATATTGATATTTAAGAAGGTCAGTGAGATACAAGAGAATACTAAAAAACAATACAAGGAAATCAGGGGAAAATTGAGGACATGAATTAGAAATTTTTGAAAGAGATAGATATAAAAATGAGCTAAAAAGAAAGTCTGGAACTGAAGAGTTCATTGAATGAAATACAAAAATACATTCAAAACTTCAACAATAGACTAGATCAAGCAGAAAAATGAATCTCAGAACTTGAAAACAGGTCTTTTGCATTAAGCTGGTCAGACAAAAATAAAAAGAATGAGCAAAGTCTACATAACGCATGGGACATCATAAAAGTATAAAATTTTTGGTGTCCAAGAGGCAAAGAGAAAACAATAGTGTTGGAAAACCTATTTGACGAAATAATAGATGCACACTTGCCAAGTCTAAGAAGTGATTTAGACATCCAGATACAGGAGACTCAGATATCCCCAAATATATACAGTTAAAAAGGAAAAAAGAAAAAAAAAAAAAAAGATCTTCTCCAGGGCACATTATAGTCAAACTGTTGAAAGTCAAAAACAGAGAATTCTAAAAATAGCAAAATTATCATGTCACTTTTAAAGGATCCCCATCATATTAATAGTGAGTTTCTCTCCTGGTCTCTAAGGGATAATATATTCAAAGCGCTAAAAGAAAAAAAAAAAACTGTCAGCCAGGAATACTATACCTAGCCAAACTATCCCTGATAAACGAAAATGACAGAAAGACTTTCCCAGATAAATGAAAGCTGAGAGGATTTATGACAACTAGAGCAGCCCTGCAAGAAATGCTTAAGGGAGTCCTACACCTGAAAATGAAAGAACTGAAAGAATGTATTCAACATCATGAAAACACATGAATATGAAAAAAAAGAAGAAGAAGAAAAAGCAAACAAACAAAAAACACCTAGTAAAGCAAAAACACAAACAAGGAAGAGAAAAGATGCAAATGTTACTACTACTTAAAATCACCAAACTACGATGATAAAAAGAAAGAAAAAAACAAAGAGACCAGGCATGGTAGCTTCAGTCTGTAATCTCAGTAGTTCGAGAGGCTAAGGTGGGTGGATCACTTGAGCTCAGGAGTTTAAGATCAGCCTTGGCAACATGGCAAACCTCCATCTTTACAAAAGATACAAAAATTAGCCGGGCATGGTACAGCTATTAGTGGCGGCACATGCCTGTGGTCCCAGCTACTTAAGAGGCCGAGTTAGGAAGATTGCTTCGGCCTGGGAGGTTGAGACTACAGTGAGATGAAATCACACCACTGCACTCCAGCCTGACCCTGTCAAAAAAAAAAAAAAAAAAAAAAAAGGAAGAAGGAGGGAGGGAGAGAGAGGGAAAGGGAGAAGGAGTGAGGAAAGAGAGAGAGAGAGAAAGAAAAAAAGACTAAAACAGGCAGAAAACAATAAAATGACAGGAATAAGCCTTCACATCTCAATAATAACTCGAATATAAACAAATTGAACTTTCCACTTAAAAGACGTAGACTGGCTGAATGGATTAAAAAAATAATAATAACCTGACCCAACTATATACAGCTTACAAGAAACTAATCTTACTTATAAGGACATATATAAACTGAAAGTAAAGGGATGAAAAAAACTATTCCATGCAAATGGAAATGAAAAGAGAGCAGGAGTAACTCTACTTATGTCAAAACAGACTTTAAGTCAAAAACAATAAGAAGAGATGAAGAAGCTCATTATATAATGATAACGGTATCAATTCATCAAGAGTATACTCTAAACATATATGCACCAAACTGGAGTACCCAGATACATGAAGCAAATGTTATTTGATCTAAAGGGAGAAATGTACTCTGATGCAATAATAGCAGAGGACTTCAACATCCTACTCTGCATTACACAGAGTATCTAGACAGAAAATTAACAAAGAAATATTGGATTTAAATTGCACTTTAGACCAAGTGGACATAACAGACATTTACAGAACATTTCATCCAACAGCTACAAAATATTCATTCTTCTCATTAGCACATGGAACATTCTCCAGGATAGACCATTTGTTGACACACCAAACAAGTTTCAAAAAATTATTAAAAATGAAATTATATCAAGTATCTTCTCACAGCAAAGTTGAATAAAACGAAAGAGCATACCAGTCAGAATGGCTATTATAAAAAAGTCAAAAAAAAAAAAAAAAAAACCAGGTGCTGGTGAGGTTGCAGAGAAAAAGGAATGCTTATACATTGTTGGTGGGAGTGTAAATTAGTTCAACCATTGTGGAAAGCAGTGTGTTAATGCCTCAAAGAGCTAAAATCAGAACTACCATTCAACCCAGCAATCCCATTACTGGGTATACCCAAAGGAATATAAATTGTCCTATCATAAAGACACATGCATATGTATGATCATTGCAGCACTATTCACAATAGCAAAGACATGGGATAAACCTAAATGCCCATCAGTGGAAGACTTTATAAAGAAAATGTGCCAGGCATGGTGGCTCACGCCTGTAATCCCAGCACTTTGGGAGGTCAAGGCAGGTGGATCGCCAGGTCAGCAGTTCGAGACAAGCCTGCCAACATAGTGAAACCCTGTATGTACTAAAAATACAAAAATTAGCCAGGCATGATGGCGGTGCCTGTAGTCCCAGCTGCTTGGGAGGTTGAGGCAGTAGAATCACTTGAACCTGGGAGGCAGAGGTTGCAGTGAGCTGAGACTGTGCCACTGCACTGTAGCCTGGGTGACAGAGTGAGACTCCTTCTCAAAAAAAAAAAAAAAAAAAAAAGAAAAGAAAATGTGGTACATATATACTATGGAATACTATGCAGCCATTAAAAAAGAATGAAATCATGGATGGGAACTAGAGGCCATTATCCTTAGCAAACTAATGCAGGAATGGAAAACCAAATGCCACATGTTCTCACTTATGAGTGGGAGCTAAATGGTGAGAACACAGGGACACAAAGAATGGAACAGACACTGGGGCCTACCAGAGGATGGTGGCTGGGAGAAGGAAGAGGAGCAGAAAAAAATAATTCTTGCGTACTAGGCTTAGTACCTGGGTAATGAAATAATCTGTACACCACAACCTTGTTACACAAGTTTACCTATATAACAAACCTGAACTTAAAAGTTTTTTAAAAATAAAAATAAATGATTGAGTATTGGTGGCTCATGCTTATAATCCCAGCACTTTGGGAGGCAAAGGTGGGCAGATTGCTTGAGCTCAGGAGTTCAAGACCAGCTTGGGCAACATGGTGAAACACTATCTCTAACAAAAATGCAAAAAAAATGTCCTGTCATGGTGACGTGTGCCTCTAGTCCCAGCTACTCAGGAGGCTGAGATGGGAGGATCATCTGAGCCCAGGAGGCAAAGGTTGCAGTGAACCAAGATTGTGCCACTACACTCCAGCCTGGCTGAAAGAGTGAGACCCTGTCTCAAAAAATATAATGAAATAATATAAATTTTAAAAATATATAAATAAATAAATATTGTGGCAAAAACTCTTCCCTCCACCAAAAAAAAAAAAAAAAAGTCACATACAAAAAATCTACACCTAACATTACACTGAATAGGGGAAAGCTGAAAGCCTTTCCTCTAAGAATTGGAACAGACAAGGAAGCCCACTTTCACCATTCCTATTCAACATAGTACTAGAAGTCCAGCCAGATTGATCAAGCAAGATAAGAAATGAAAGGCATCCAAATTGGAAAAGAGGAAATCAAATTATTCCTGTTTTGCTGATGATATCATCTTATATCTAGGAAAACCTAAAGACTCCATCACAACTCTCTTAGATTTGATTTCAAAAAACAATTCAGTAAAGTTGCAGAAAACAAATTAAACATACAAAAATCAGTAGCATTTCTGTAGAGCAAGAATGAACTATCTGAGAAAGCAATCAAGAAGGCAATCCTATTTACAATAGCTACAAAAAATCACTTAATAATAAATTTAACTGAGGAGGTGAAAAATCTCTGCAAGGAAAACTACAAAACGCTCATGAAAGAAATTGAAGAGGAGGACACAAATAAATGGAAAGACATCTCATACTCATGGATCAGAAAAAGTAATGTCATTAAAATAACCAAATTGCCCAAAGCTATCTACAGATTCAATGCAATTCTTATCAAAATATCAATGTGATTTTCACAGAATCAGAAAAGAAAGCCTAAAATTCATATGGAACCAAAAAGAGCCCAAATAGACCAAGCAATTCTAATCAAAAGAACAAACCTGGAGGCATCACACTATCTGACCTCAAATTAGGCTATAGTAGCCAACACAGCATAGTGTTGGTATAAAGATAGACATATAAATCAATGGAACGGTGTAGAGAACCCAGAAATAAAGTCACATAAATACAGCCAACTGATCTTAGGCAAAGCCAACAAGAACATACGTTGGCGGAAAGACACTCTCTTCACTAAATGGTGCTGGGAAGATTGGATTACCATATGCAGAATAGTAAAACCAGACCCCCTATCTCTCACCATAAACCAAAATCAGCTCAAGATGGATTAAAGAATTAAACACAAGACAGGAAACTATAAAATTACTAGAAGGGCCGAGCATGTTGGCCCACGCCTGTAATTCCAGCACTTTGAGATGCCAAGGCGGGTGGATCGCATGGTCAGGAGATTAAAACCATCCTGGCTAATACAGTGAAACCCCGTTGCTACTGAAAATACAAAAAATTAGCCGGGCATGGTAGCACGCGCATGTAGTCCCAGCTACTCGGGAGGCTGAGGCAGGAGAATCGCTTTAACAGGGAGGCGGATGTTGCAGTGAGCCGATATTGGGCTACTGCACTCCAGTCTGAGTGATGGAGCCAGACTCCGTCTCAAAAAAAACCCAAAAAAACAAAACAACAACAAAAAAAAAAAAACTAGAAGGGAACAGTTCAGGATGGTGGCCTAGGCAAAGATGTTGTGGCTAAGAGAACGTAAAAGCACAGGCAACAAAAGCAAAAGTAAACAAATAAGACTATATTAAACTAAAAGGCTTTTATACAGCAAAGGAAACAAGCAACAGAGTGAAGAGAGAACCTGTTGAATGGAGAAAATATTTGCAAACTATGCATTTGACAAAGGACTAATATCCAGAATACATAAGGAATTCAAACAACTCAATTAAAAAAAATAATAATCCCTTTAAAAAGTGTCAAAAGGTGGGGCACAGTGGCTCATGCCTGTCATCCCAGTACTTTGGGAAGCTGAGGCAGGAGTATTGCTTCAGTTCAAGCCTGCAGTGAGCTATGATTGTACCACTGCGCTCCAGCTCCGGTGATAGAGTGAGATCTTGTCTCAAAAGGAAAAAAAAAAAAGGTAGGCAAAGGACAAGAATAGACATTTCTCAAAAGAAGACATATAAATGGACAACAGGTATATTAAAAAAAAAATGCTCAACATCACTAATCATTAGGGAAATGCAAATCAAAACCCCCAATGAGCTATCATCTTACCCTAGTTAGAATGGCTATTCTTAAAAAGGCAAAAAATAACATGCTGGAGAGAATGCAAAGAAAAGGCAACACTTATACATTGCTGGTGGGAATGTAAATTAGTACAGTCACTATAGAAAACAGTATGGAAATTTCTCAAAGTTAAAAATACAAGTGCTATACAAACCAGCAATCCCACTACTGGGTATTTATCCTAAGGAATAAGCAATCAGTATGTCAAAGGGATACCTGCATTCACATGTTTATTGCAGCCCTCTTTCACAGAAGCAAAGATATGGAATCAACCTAAATGTCTATCAACAGACAAATAGATAAAGAAAATGTGGCATATATACATAACAAAACAATAATCAGCCAAAAAAATTAAATCCTGTCATTGGCAGAAACATGATGGAACTAGAAGTCATTATATGAAATGAAATAAGCCAGACACAGAAAGACAAATTTCACATGTTCTCATTCATAAAGGGGAGCTAAAGAAATGTTGATCTCATGGAGGGGGAGAGTAGAATGACTGATACAATCGGCTGGGAAGATATCAGGGGAGTAGAGGATGAAGAGAGTGCTGTCAATTCCCACAAACATAAGTAGATAGAAGGTATACTTTCTAATATTTGATAGCAGACTAGGGTGATTATAATTAGCCATAACATACTGTATATTTCAAAGTAGATAGAAGAGAGAACTTGAAATATTTCCAACACATAGAAATGATAAATATTCAAGGTGATGGATACTCCAAATACCTTGACTTGATTATTATGCATTCCATGCATGCAATGAAATATCATATGTACCCCCATAAATATGTAAATATTGTGTATAATTTTTTAAAATAGAAGAGGAAACTTGGACACATGGAAGATAACAGGGGCACTCATGCACAGAGGCACAGCCATGTGAAGGTAGCATGGGGAGGGTCATTTGCAAGCAATGGAGAGGGGCCTCCGAGGAAATCTACCTTGCCAGCACCTTAATCTTGGAATTCCAGCCTATGGAACTGTCAGAAAATAAATTTTTATTGTTTAAGCCACCCACTCTGTGGTAATATTTTGTTTTGGAAACCCTAGCAAACTAATACAGATAGTATTAAAAGAATGGAATAATAAACATTTGAAATTCTGTTAAGTATAGACTGTATTGAATTACCAATGCGACTTGTCTTAATCCAAATTAAGTTTCTTAAAGCTTTTCAAGTTGTCATGAGTTTTTTTGTGAAGTAAGTATAAATCGTTTCTCCACTACCTTATATTTTGCCCACTCCTTACCTACTTAAATCCCACCCAACCTTCAAGGTCCAGTGCTAGTTCTACCCTTCCAGGAAGTCTCAGGTCACCCAAATTCTCTCTGTGCTCCCTCCCTTCTCTGAACCCTCAGGACTAGTGATCTATGCTTTCAAGTTGCCTCCTAGTCACAAATTGACCTTTGACATATCAAGTGTTGTTGCCTCATTGGCAATTTAATTCTCCTTATGTTCTAATCTAACTATTCATTTTCTATATCTCCTATAATATCTGATAAGGCACTTGTAGAAATATTGATTGATAAGTAATTAAGAAGGCTTCTACAGACACTACCACACTTTGTACCTGAACTTAATTAAATCTCAAAAGATCAAAGAGGGGATAGAGAGATTTTCTTTCTGTAATGGCTGTGTCACAATCAGCCATCAGCATTTTAACATTGATGAGCAGTCACAAGTGACTTTGAGACCTGTAAATGGTTATTTTCTAATTCCAAGTGAAGTTAAAAGATGATGGAGAAGGAGTACAACCTAAAGGCCATGGCTAGTCATCTTTTATACTTGGACATGCTCCAGTGGGCAGAAGAAAAGCATCTCCTACAAACAAAATGGAGACTTGTGCTAATGACTAGATTTAAAACTTCAAAATCTTCCTAATTAGACCCTAATCTAATACCACTTGATAAAATTATGTTGGAGAAACAATGTCCTTGTACATTGTCAGATGACATAATCCGTCACAGCTCAGTGAGTAGTAACATTACTTTAAAAATACTAGAATTAAGTCACCATGTTGTATTGAACAATAAAGTTGAATTGAATTATTCTTTTCCTGGTTTTTAATCATATATCCATGAGTCTTTCTGTTTTGTGGTATGATTAAACATAGGATAGTGGCCAAGCCAAAAAATAATTAAAAGAGGAAGTAGAAGATAATAAGTCAAGTTTTGAATATCTCCCTACAGAATGTTCTCATATATATGTTGTAAAGAGAGGTGCATCATCTCTGAAGCATGAATGGCATCAAGAATTGGCTCTCAGTTTAAAAAGGAGCCCGTGGACTTTGCCTTCCAGGCAAGATATGAGCTGTTGCTTACCCTGTACTTCACTCTACCTTGGTAGCAAATTTTGAGGGTACTGAGTGAGAATTTGTATCTTTTTCTTCCCTGTGTCTGCTAGCTATTGCTGTGTAATAATTTTTAAACAGTAATAACATGAATCTCTCTCAGTGTCATACAGTCATAAATATTTATTCAGTGTGCACAGGGCTCAGTTGAAAGATGACTGATCCTGGCAAGCTCACCTGGACGGCATTGCGATCTTGACTGAACTGCCTGTGCATCCCTCCTCCTCCTCTCGGATTGCTTTTGTCTGCTCTCATGGTGATGGCAAAGGTGCCAGAGCACATGCCCAGTCACACCTGTGCTTCTCATGCCTCTGCCTGGGTCACATCTACTAACACCTCTTGACAAAGCAAGTCACATGGGGCCTTAGTTTGTGCTACTGTAACAAAATACCACAGACCAGGTAATTTATAAACAACAAAAATGTATTTTTCACAGTTCTGGAGACTGGTAAGCTCAAGATCAAGGCACCAGAAGGTTTGGTGTCTGGTGAGGGCCCTGTCTCTACTTCCAAGAGAGTACCTTGTTACTGTATCCTCCAGATGAAGGAGAGCTGCGTCCTCACATGACAGAAGGGACAGAAGGGTAGGAGGGGGTTTCCTTCAACCTCAGGAAATTTATAAATGCTAATCCCATTTGTGATAGAGGATCCCTCATGACTTGATCATCTCCCAAAGGCCACACCTCTGAATACTGTTGCATTGGGTGTAAGTTTCCACATGAATATTTTTTGTGGGTGTGAGGGGACACTCATTGTTCAAATGATAGCACACTGCTACATCCCGAATCTATGAGTGGGACATATGATCCGCCTTGTAGTGAGAGAAGCTAGGAAGTTACATGGAAAGGAAAGTGGATACCAGGCAGGATAAATAAGTGGGGGCATTACTCTCTTTACCACACTCATTGTTTTTGATTTTTCTTTATTAATCCACTTATTAAAATTTACTGTGGTGAACATCTGTTATAGGCAAGGTGACCCCCCTTTGAGCCCATCATTTTTTAAAGTAGCTTTCCTACATGTTAGGGTAATTTCCATGATATGAGAAACTTCTCCCCCTTTTCGGTATCAGACTAGTCTTCAAAATCCCCAGCCTCATTTTCTGTGAGAACACAAACAGGTAAAGTGGATGCTGCTGGAGACCTGGAGCTTCTATTTTGCTATTCGTGGTGGGCAAGACTTGGAGAGCAGTAGCAGCAGAGGCTGTCCAGGAGTGGCCAGCTTGAAGCAATCAACCAGAAGTTGCACTGGGGCTGAGAGAGTAGCAACTGCAATGAAGATACGTTTCTGATATTTACCATTTGGCCATAGTGGTGGCAGCTTCCTTACCAGGCCAGCTCTGCATCCCCTGATGCAGGAACTTGGGCATGTTTCTCCAACCCTCCCAAAGATTCTGTGAGTTCTCCACACTTATTTATGTTCAAACTAATCAGAGCAGGTTCTTTGAATACCGACTGCCATTGAGCAACTACTCTATGCAGAGCAATTTTTTTTTTTTTTTGGCTAGATTTTTTTGGAGATGTCAGTTAGGATTATTTGGGTGCAAGAATGAATTTATGAAAAGTCTCTGAGGTAACTTACACAATAATGGAATGTCAGTTAAAGAAGGAGGTTTGGAAAGGGAAGAAATTAGGAAATCTCTGAATGTTCAGACAGTAAAAACTCAGGGCACCAGTATTTATATGAATTGTCTCCAACCTCTTTTTCTGTACTTCAGTCATTCTGCTGAAGGTTCAGTTTTGAGATACAGAATCTGTAGAGGAAAAGAAAAATCTTTCCTTCCTGTCTTAGGTTCATGGCTGAGACTCTTATAAAAAGAAGAAGAAGAAGAAGAAGAAGAAGAAGAGGAAGAAGATGAAGAAGAAGAAGAAGAAGAAGAAGAAGAAGAAGAAGAAGAAGAAGAAGAAGAAGAAGAAGAAGAAGAAGAAGAAGAAGAAGAAGAAGAAGAGGAAGAAGATGAAGAAGAAGAAGAAGAAGAAGAAGAAGAAGAAGAAGAAGAAGAAGAAGAAGAAGAAGAAGAAGAAGAAGAAGAAGAAGAAGAAGAAGAAGAAGAGGAAGAGGAAGAGGAAGAGGAAGAGGAGAAAAGCTTACACATTTGTTTAATGTAAGTTTTATGTGACACAGAAAACTTTAGCAATTAAGTCCCAAAGAAACAGGTGTTGGGAGGCTGAGGTGGGAGGATTGCTCGAGGCTTGGAGTTCAAGACCAGCCTGGGCAATATAGTGAAACAAAAATTTAAAAAATCAGCCAGGCATGGTGGTGCATGCCTGTAGATCTAGTTACTCAGGAAGCTGAGGCAGGAGGATCCCTTGAGCCTAGTAGTTTAAGGCTGCAGTGAGCTATTATTATACCACTGCACTCCAGCCTGGACAACAGAGACCCTGTCTCTAAAAAGAGAGAAGTAAAGAAAGAAACAAGTAAACCTGTATATTTTTAATAATAGGCTTTTTTTTTTTTTTTTTTTTTTTTTTTTGAGACAGAGCTTCACTCTTGTTACCCAGGCTTGAGTGCAGTGGCCCGATCTTGTCTTGGCTCACTGCAACCTCTGCCTCCTGGGTTCAAGCAATTCTCCTGCTTCAGCCGCCCGAGTGGCTGGGACTACAGGCGCATGCCACCATGGCCAGTTAATTTTTGTTTGTTTGTTTTTTTGAGACAGAGTCTCCCTCTGTCGCCCAGGCTGGAGTGCAGTGGCGCCATCTCAGCTCACTGGGTTCACGCCATTCTCCTGCCTCAGTCTCCCGAGTAGCTGAGACTACAGGCGCCCGCACCACGCCCGGCTAATTTTTTTTTTTTTTTTGTATTTTAGTAGAGACGGGGTTTCACCGTGTTAGACAGGATGGTCTCGATCTCCTGACCTCGTGATCCGCCCGTTTCGTCCTCCCAAAGTGCTGGGATTACAGGCGTGAGCCACAGCGCCCGGCCGCCCAGTTAATTTCTGTATTTTTAGTAGAGATGGGGTTTCACCATGTTGATCAGGCTAGTCTCAAGCTCCTGACCTCAAGTGATCCACCTGCCTCAGCCTTCCCAAGTGCTGGGATTACAGGCATGAGCCACCGCACCCAGCCTTTATTAATGATAGGTTTGATGAAGAAGTGGATAGTCATGGAGAAGTATGAATTGACAAAGCAGGTGTGATCTAATGGTAATAACTGGGGAAAACTTAGCAAGTCCTGTTTGTTCAGACTCTTCTCTGTATCCCGGTATATTCAGAGATAAATATGTTCCTTTCCTCCAGGTACATATAGGAAAGGCACTTTTTGAATGAAGGTTTTATGACCTGCTTCAAGGGAGAAGAGCTGGGGGTCACAGAGTGACTTTCCTAGGTTTTATGACCTGCTTCAGTGAAGAAAAGGGAAGGGAATGTGAGAGTAACCTTCCCGTTTTGGTGGTTTTCTCAAATCCCAAGGTGCCTTATTTTGGGGTAGAGTGTTCCTAATCCCTTTAAATCCAGCTGGCTTCGCTTAGATCTCATGCCCACTCCTTGAAAAGCGGAGATAAGAAAACTTTACTGATATTCCCTCCAAGACTTTACCTTTTGGGATATTGGTAATTCCTCAAAAGGAAAGAGGAACGCTTAATTGGAAAAAGAGGAAATGGGTGTTACGTGGAAAAAAACAAAACAAAACAAAAGACAGAGATCAAGAAGAATAACCAACCCAAACCAAATATTCACTACAGATCAGAGATGACTAAGGATTCTTGCCTGTTATTGGGAAGCTTACATTTTGGTAAAAAAGATAAATACTCAATCTTCATTTATTTTTCGATATTAGGACTCCAGTCATTGGATGTAGGGCTCAACCAAACTAGCATGACTTCATTGTAACTTATCTAATTATATCTGTTAAAACTCTATTTCCTGATAAGGTCACATTCTGAGGTTGTGGGTGGACATGAATTTTGGGGTAACACTATTTGACTCACTACAACACCCACAGGCTTCAGAACGAGTCTAGGCTTCCACCTCAGGTGAAAATTATCCCCAGAAATCATTTGTGCACGCAGATGCAATATAAATATATTGTTTTTAGATGATATAAAATCATCTTGTGATAAAAAATATGCACATGATAGTTACTAAGCAAGTATAAATATGACATTGGCACATCTTAATTTAGATATAAGAAAAATATCCAAGAAAAATATCCACTTTAGATATTTTTCTCCCATATAAATGTCATTCTTTGCAGGGACTGAGAATTCGAGGTTATGTATCAGAAAACTTCTTTCTTGGACACCATGTAGTTAAATAAAGAATATATTCCCTGTGTTAGTCTATTGGTGACATTACTTTTCAGACCACAGAGAAATTAAGTAAACCTAGAGTGATTCTTAGTAGGCTTAGAAATTCTGTCATCCCTAGATAAATTAAGCTGTTTTCCACTGATTTATGTAAAGTGTAATTAACAAATTAATACATATGAAGATAAGATAATAGAAACCACCAAGCAATAATGTAGTTTTGTTGTGTTTTTGAAAATTACTGAAAGTAATGGCAAAGCTAATCTGCTATTAATTTCTTTTAATTAAACAGTGTTTAGAATAACAATTTTTTTTCTCAACTCAGCCTATCTCATACTATTCTGCCTGTTTTTCATCTTTACATACTCAGGTAGTGTTCTAACATTGCCACTATTTTCTGTATAGTATTATATTGATTAATAATCATGTAATTGTACTATGGAGTTAGAATAATGTTTTAGGCTTGTTGGCTTAAAATCAAAAGCTATTTCAACTACAATATTTTTCATTTAAAATAATAAATATCACCATTGTAATATCCAGCCAGATATACTTATGGTGGTAAAAACTCATAATAATTATTAATGTAAGGCAAAGCATAAAATACTAGCAATTGGAGGCAACATAATCTAGGACACCCTTATGTGGAAAAGTGATACTACTTATTAATTTATTGTAATTTGTATTTATACACTCAAGCCTAGGTACAAATACAAATAGTACAACAATTGATCCATAGGTGATAAGATACTTTCTTAACAACTGTTTATTCAAATTTTATCAAAAGACAAATATGAAGGAGTTGTGTTAATGAACATTATATAATTTGCTTCCCGGGAGATTGTAAGAACTGGAGAACTAAAGACCTCCTGGGTGGCACAACTTCTGAAATCTAATATTTAACAAATGCCATGATATTTAACCAAAAGCGAGCGTTGCCTTTTTCTGTTAGACCTTGAGGCTCAGTCAGTTGTGACCCTATTTAGGGTTGTGGGTGGACGGAGGGAGTCTCAACCTGGATTACATTGGAGCTCCCCATGGTTTACAGTGACCACACAAACAACTCTGAAGGATCTCAGGCCAGCTTACACATCTAGGCCTGTCCCAGAATTGATATGACCTCCAGTAACACTTGTCTTTTCCTGAATGAGACCAAGGAAAAGCATAGCCTGCTTGGGACTAACTCTGAAAGAGTCGACTTCCCCAGCTCTCTCTCCAGCTTGACTTCCTGAATTTTTCCATCTCACCCTGCTCTTGGAGCTGTTAACTCCATGACCCATGGTATTTTGTAAAATACTCCCTTCAGACCCCAATAATTTTTTTTTTTTTCCATACAGGTACCTAAATCATCCTTCCTAGATAATAGTGGTTTGAGACTGAGATGGTAAGGTGACCATGCATAGAGTTAAATGGGCACCTGGAACATTAGTGAGAACATTTCTGATTAAATATATCTACCATGAAATGCCTCAGGCTTTGACCTACACCGATAAATCCTTGTTTCTTAACAGCAAATGAAATTCTTGCACAGGTTGCTGGGTTTGTCCTCAACAGCTCTCTTCCTTCCTCCTATTACAGAGGGAATGACTTTCCTAGAAACCAGTTGAAATATTTCTTACTAATTTGAAGGTTAAGAGCAGGCACAGAATCAATGGAAAAAATAGAACGCTGTTTTCTTTCCTGATTCCTCTTTTGACATTTTAATATAAATCAGAGAGATTCTCAGGCTTCTATCCTGGGAGATTTACAATTCAAAGCAAATGAAAACCTTTCTTTTATTCCCTGTTTAAAAAAAAACCAAACCAACCAAACAAACAAAAACACAGTTCTAAACTATTCTTTGATCTGGCGAGTGGTTTTGTATTATATTATTTTAATATAAAAGTAATTATACATAAACATAAAATATTTTATCTATTATTTATTGGATTGCCTCCTATGCCCTTGAATCTTCTTTTATATTTTACATCTCTTTCTCTGTCTCACTCTCTGGTGCTGCTCTGTGTGACTTGTTCAACTTTTTGGTTTCACCTTTTTGCTGATTTGCTTTTGCAATTGTGTTTTAAATGCTCATCAACTCTTTCTTATTTTCTGATTGATTCTTTTTCTTAGCAGCCTGTTCTTTGTATGTGAATGCTATATATATATATAAAAAATATATCATATATGATATTTAATATATCATATATTATATTTAATATATATTATATATTTATATTATATATTATATATTTATGATATATACTATATTATATATACATCATATTATACATTTGTATTATATATTATATTATATATTTATATTATATATTTTATATTATATATATTATATTATATATATTATATTTTATATATATATAATGTTTTTGGAAACAGAGTCTCGCTCTGTCGCCCAGGCTGGGGTGCAGTGGCGTGATCGCGGGTCACTGCAAGCTCTGCCTCCCGGGTTCATGTCATTCTCCTGCCTCAGCCTCCCGAGTAGCTGGGACTACAGGCGCCCTCCACCACACCCGGCTAATTTTTTGTATTTTTAGTAGAGACAGGGTTTCACGATGTTAGCCAGGATGGTCTTGATCTCCTGACCTCGTGATCTGCCTGCCTCCCCTCCCAAAGTTCTGGGATTACAGGCCTGAGCCACCTTGCCTGGCCGCTATACATATTTTTAATCTCTCCAGTAATTATTTTTTAAAAAAAGCACTACATTTCCCTAAATTATGTTTTTCAGTGTCTATTCGTTTCTGCTTGTTCATCTCTATCTTTCTCTCTTATGCTATCAATAAATGCGAATGCATGATTTTGCCTTCATGCACTTGAATGAGGAAGTGAGTGACCAATCTAGGTAAATGTCACAGGGCTTCTGTATCTGACTCATGCTCTTCCACAAAAGAGAGAAGTGACTGCCAGTTACGGGGGTGAGAAATGGCAGACTCTGCCTGAGGGTGCAAGGGTCTCCTCCTTCCTATCCATGACTAATGTCAACCTTAAATAATGAGGTTCAGAAAATATGAAGAAGTATAGAGTTTATTTCAGAACAAAGCTTAAGGATAGTCACCTGGGAGACACTGACACCAAACCTATGTGGTCAGCATTCTTAAGTGGAGAAGTGAAGTTTCCACTGATATACAGAGACTAAGAAATTTTAGCAGGATTGCAACATTTTCCATAGGAGACCAGTGTGTATGTTACAGCTATTTGACTGGTTACAGATTTCTACATTCCAAGGAAAATTATTATTCCATGAGGATAGGTAAAGATCTAAGGAGATACACACACACACACACACACACACACACACACACACACATCATGTTGCTGGAGCTCAGAGTACAGGTTACTATGCTCAAAACAACTATTGGTTAGTGATCACAGTTTTTCAAGATCAAAAAGGGATATTTTTAGCATTTTACATCTTAACATAAGAGTTTATTACTTATCTAGACTTGGTTTACTGTGTTATAGTTACTTTCAGGAAACTGGTTAGGAGTTTTGAGTCGACACGTTATAATTATTCTCAGTTAAACGAGGAGAATATGCTCATGATTAGTATTTTCATGTGGAACATGTAATTTTTCAGAAATGGATTCTAATGCTAATTGAGAGAGGCCTGTATTAGACTTTCTATTTGGAATTTTTCTCATCCTGAATTTCTATTTTATGCTTTATAATATAGATAATGCATTAGTATAGCATACAAATATTAATTTGGAAAAATAAAGATATATCTGGGAGCAACACTGAAATTTTTTTTAAAGTTATGAGATCAGTATAGTGGAAGGTATCTTTCTACCTGCATCCTGGAGGCCAACAGAGCTGTGGTAGAAGGAGGCTTAGAGATGAGTGTGGGCACTGAGTGCCTTTGCAGACATTCTGTAATTCAGTCTTGAGTCCATTCTCTTGGTTTCTCCCCCTTCTTCCCATCCTGTCCTTATCTGACAATTTTAGGAAACTCTCCTATAAAAATGGCTTTTGCTTTTTCTGCCCTCGTCTCTGTATGGCTCTCTCCATTCTGGTTTATCCATCATTATGACCCTTTCCAGAAACACATTTTTAGTTATCTGCTGTTTCCATTCCGCTCTCCCATTGGGCTCAATACTCCATTTTAGTGTGTTTATAAATTTATTATTCTGAGAACTTCTTTAGTGTAATTCAAGGTGTTTGGGGGACAGAGAAGGATTAAACGTAAGGCTTCATCCCCTCCTTGGGGTAGACCCCTTGGTTCCAGGGAATCCAATGGGACATGGACACTGCTGACATCATAGACTCTGAACCTGGGTGCTGAGAAGAAACACACCCAGATGGCCAGAGAAACTCCTACCCAGGACACACCCTTCCTAATTTTGGGACTCCTAATAACTATTAATATCAGAGTTATGTTAGCTAAATGGTTTTCTTAAGTTGAGCCAAGATCTCTACTCTGAGGGTAGGCTGCCAGATAACAAAGTAATTATGTATTAACAAAAAAAAATTAAAAATCAGTCCACTGCTAAGAGTAGTACATTTGTGATGATGGAGATGATTGACTTGTAGGTCAGTTCTAAGCATTCCAAGTTTAGGAGTACCCTTCAGTCTGAATATTTCACCCCACTACCTAAAGAATCATCACCTAAAAACACTGAAAAGATCAAAGATGCCAAAATGGGGCAGGTAGGTCTGAATCTGATGCCACGAAAAACACTCAGAAATTATGCAATGTTAATTGCTTCTCATCCTTTTGGCTGAGATCAAGTGTGGAAATCATGTGATTTTTGCCTCCCCCATCAGGATCCCTGAGGAAAGAGATGGTATCCATTTTCAAATTGAAATCCATGGCTCAAAACTTGCTCCTGTGGTTTAATCCCCACCTCAGTGTTTATTTGTGTAGACGCAACCTAAATGACCTGATTTATTTCTTATTCATTTCATTTGAACAACTACATAATCATACTACAAGAATAGAGCCTTGAGGAGTTGAAAGGTGAGTGAGAATCTGGGGGAGTTGCAGCTAATTTCAATGTAAGAAGGGCAATTAAATCAAGTATAACTTGGTCAGCAGAACTGCGTGGAGAGATAAGTGACTTATAAATAGAAATTCAAGATGGAAAGGTAAGGACAAAAGTGTCTTCCTGCGACTACATTCTCAATGATAACTTGACAAAGATGCAAGGGTCCAAAAATTGTGGAGGAGAAAATGTCTAGCCTTTAGCCCGATCTAATTACAATAAAAGAATACAATAAAATACAATAAAATATACCAGAATGCAAAACTACACATAGAGAATAAAAATTAGAGAAAATTATTCCAGTTCTGAAACAGATACTACAGTATCTGTTCTGAAACAGAGACCACAGTAGGAATTACCACCCAGTTGTTGAAACCTCGTTAAAGCAAAGGAAGCTTAAAAAAATGAGAGAAGATTTTGAATCACGACATGATTCAAATGAAAGGGGAATCCAGATACATACAAAAGTTAAAGATCATAATTTCTTTTAACAGAAATGATCATGTGAAGGTATGGCAGAACCTGACAAAGCAGAAAATACAGACTCAGCAGGGTTAATGGATTTAAACCAACGCTCTGGATTTGTCATGGCCCTATAACATGATTTGAACACAGAAACAACTCTCTTTACATGAGATGCAATGATTATAGAAATGAATTAGATAGGAGTAATGGAAGTTGAAAGCAAGATACGCAGATGAATGCTGGGGATTGTTTTTGTAGTTGCAAGGACAAAGCTAACAGTTATACCAGGCTGCTTCATTAAGTCTTTGATACTTAACATATAAGAATTTTTCTGGCCAACATGGTGAAACCCTGTCTCTACTAAAAATACAAAAATTAGCTGGGCATGGTGATGCACGCCTGTAATCCCAGCTACTGGGGCAGCTGAGCCAGGAGAATGGCTTGAACCCAGGAGGCAGAGGTTGCAGTGAGCCAGCATCATGCCACCGCACTCCAGCCTGGGTGACAGAGCAAGCCTCCGTCTCAAAAAAAAAAAAAAAGAAAATTTTTAACATCTGCTCTACAGAATGTCAGTTCAGCCTTGTTGAGCTTGGTGAGCCACAGATGTGATTGGGTCATTTGAAGAACAGAAAATAAACCTGAAGGGACCAAAATAAACATAGTCATGGGAGAGGGTCAGACTGTCCTGGGCAGATGGCGCTGGGGCTAGTGGGTCAGGCTGTCCTAAAAAACAGATCAATCATAGACTGTTCAGTGCATTAGGACTCTGGAGAGGTTAAAATGCTTTACAGAGGTAGAGTGAACTGACTACCCCATGAGGCTCAATGTTGAGGCCCAGATAGCTTTGAGAATAGCTGCTGACAGCATCATTCTTTTTCTGTCTGAAGAAAACAACCGTTCACCAAGAGGAGGACTTTCTACTAGCTGCTGGATCTTGAGCCAACTAATTCAGTTTGATCAGTCAAACTTGAAGTTGCTTCTGATTTCAGCCATCGCTGATCATATCACCCGGCACTATGCTCTTAGGCCCCCCATTGTCTGACGGAGAGGCTCGATAGAGAGATGCTTAGCTGTACACTCACACTAATACTTCCATTTCCTATGTCAAAACCCTAAGGAGGCAATTTTATCAATGCAGCATTGCAGGTAGGGATCACAGGGTGTATTAATGTTCCATCCTTTAAGTGCAGAAATTCTGCAAGAGATGCAACGTTTGCTGGGACATTTCCAAGAGTAGTTTGACCAGGAGTGAGCTTCCTGTGAGATAGTGGCTGGGCTTAGGAACACATTAGCTACCTTTAGTCAAACGTTCATTGGCTCTATAAAAACAGCAGCACTACTGAATGTCTTTGAAATCCACAGCCCACTTTGAATTAGCACAAATCTCTAAGAAGTTCTGTTATCTATTTATCTTAATAGAAACATCAATGCATTTATGGCTGAAATTTGATGAAAATTATTTACTTGGGCAATGCTGAGCCTAAAGTCACATCCTCTCACCTCTTCCACTGGGAAGGGAAGTGGAGTTAATGCTTTCAGGACAGGAATAGCATCAATTCGAATAGCACATCTCATACATTGATCCTTCAGAGCTTTGAACAAAGAACAGAATATTAGTCCCCTCATTGCCCAAGGAGGATGTTAACCTGTACCTCTGCAAGAGCGAGGACACCACTAAAGTCACCTTCCCCCGCTGGATGGGGCAGATGCCAACTGTGAACGGGAACTTGGTTAGAGTAAAAGATTCTTTGTCAGGAATGTGGAAATTGTGACATTAGGGACTAACCTGGGCTAGAGGATAAAGCTTCAATGAAATTTGCAAGTTCATTTTGGTTTATATACCTGTTGGAGCTGAGACATTAAATGCAGAAGGCTTTTAATCTAGGTATTTTAAACACTACTTGATACCATGGACTAGTGTCACTCAACAGAGAGTACTTCAAGGACAGAGCTATCTCTGAACCAGAATAAGACCCCAGGAAGGCTGATTCAGCCCAGAGCATTTGGGACAGGGTTATTTTCTTTTGTTTCAACATTCACTTTTGACAGAACTGGCTTTTCTCTTCGCCCCTGCTGGAGAGCTAATAACTTCCTTCACGTTCGCCTTACTCCATTTCCCCCCTCCACCCACCCAGGCTAGTGCAGCTGACTCAATATGCAGGAATGTCATGCACTTTATTTACATTTATTTCTGTAGGTCATTTGCCATCAAGATAGCTAGAGAGACATAATAAGTAATTAAACACAGCAACAGATCAGGTAGGTTAGCGTACAAAAAAAACAAAAACAAAAACAAAAAAAGCCCAACAACAACATAGAATAAATAGCCACAAAGTGCAGGCTCAGTATTCAGGATTAGAGTAAGACACAGGCAATACAAAAAGAAGATTATAGCCAAACCCTCTCCTGTCTCAGGCAGAGCTATTTGTTCCTGAGATTTCTAAAGATGCACTCAATTCCTGCACACATCTGAGAGTTCCATAACTGTGGCTGACATTGAAAATAAATAATCCAAATCAGCTTGGCCATATTAACTCTGAAATCCACTTTACTAGTGAGATAGAATTTACTTCAGGCCATCTAGGTCAATAGGCTTGGAGAGGGAATTCCAAAGATGAAGGCCCTTCATAGAAAATGCTCAGCCTTCAGACCTGTGTAGTTCTAAATCAGAGAGCTTGGCACCTCCAAGCCCTCCAGCTGCTGTGAGGGCAAACCCAGGAAAGAGGTGGTCATTGCATATAACCTAAATCCCCTTTCTGCTGCCTCTCCCTCAACCCCTGAAACAGAATGCTGTTGAGGTCTGCTACGTTGATTCTCCCTGAAAGCAAAGAGGCAACTCATGAGGTATGGAAGCCTGGAGGGAACAAAGGCAAGTGGAAACGTGTGTGAGCTCATACTTTGGTATGATGAAAAGTAGGTACTCTTCAAAAGGTCTGCTCTGTGGCAGAGGGGCTCGTTACTGAGAGCAGAACCGCACTGCCCACACAAAGGCAGGTGGGGAGGGAAGGGGCTCACTGAAGTTAGAATACAGACAATATGGAACCAAAGATCGTTGAATCTTAAAATCCGCCTGTTACAAGCAGTCATTTAAAGCTGTTGGTAAGAGCAAAGATCAGAGAATAGACGTGGCTGGAAGATATGTTTTCCTGTTTACTGTCCCCAGGTAGCTTTTGGAAATGATCATTGAACAAAAATAAATCAGTCAAAGTAAAAGTGAGTCTGTGGTAAGGCAAAATAATGCCCTTCCCTCAAAGACGTCCACATTCTAATCCCAGGAATCTGTGAATATGTTAGGCTACATGGCAAAGGAAATTAACGATGCAGATGGAATGAAGTTTGCTACTCAGCTCAACCTAAATGAGGAAGAATATTATGGATTATTCTTGTGGGTGCAATATAATCACAAGGGTCCTTCAAAGTAGAGGAAGGAGGAGAGGTGAGAGTGTGTGTTGTGAGAAGAACTCAGCCTGCTGTTGCTGGCTGTGAAGATGCAGGGAAAAGACCACAAGCCAAGAACTATAGGAAACCTCTGGAAGCTGGAATGGGCAAAGAAACAGAATCTCCCTTAGAGCCTCCAGAAAGATATGCAGCCCTGTGACACCTTGATTTTAGTCCACTGAGACATGCGATGAACAAGTGTCAGATGATAAATTTGTGTTGTGTTAAGCCATTAGGTTGGAGGTAATTTGTTACAGCAGAAATAGGAAACTAATTCAGAACCCAACAATCTACTTGACATGGAAATGTAAAGTTTTTGCATTAGGCTTTGTCTTGAGTCATGATCACCAGGAAATCAACAAACACTTGGGAAAAAGAAAATGGAATTCCTTGCTTAAGTTGAAGACGTGCTACTGTTTCTGCCTGGCTAGCTAGCTAGCATCCTAGTTCATCTCCTGCATTTTATGTGGTACCCTGTTGGGGATGAGAACAACACTTAGCAATTATTAGGAGAACATCTTTCCAGCACATTGTCAATCCCAACATTACTGGGTTGATCTTAATGAAAGACTTGTTAAGTGATCGGTCATGTAGCTAAAGACAATTTAACCGAAAAAACGGCAAAAGGATGGGCAGTCACCTGTCATGTCGTGTTTTCTGAATACCTAAAGGCCAGCTGTTGAAAGATATTTCTCTCTGAATGCCAGGGGAAAAAAAGAAAAAAAGAAAAAAAAGATGGTCCTGCTTTACTCTGATATGCTTCGCTGCATTCAAGGTCATTCAAAAACCAGTGCTAGAATTAGAAAAGAATTCCAGAACATGGGAAGTGTTTTTCCAAATCACCAATACGTTCACCCAAGAGTTAAAAACTAAATTAACTTTGGGTAGAGAGGTGAAAATGGGCAAATATACCTGAGGTCATACATACAATGGGACCCTGCTTTTCTTTTAAATTGAGTGACAGCTCATGTCGACTACAAAAATTAGGTTTTGATGCATTGCTCTCATATGTTTTTAAAGATAATAGGTGTGCACAGTTTCTGGCACATGGCTATTCTTTATCAGTATCCCTTTACAGTATGAAACTACTAGACAGAAGAAGGCAGGCTAGAAAGAGAGACATTCCTGGTCTAAGGTGGGATTTGTTGGAGACATTGCCTCTTTGATTTGCATCCAAAAGATTCTTACCACCTGGTGGCCCTCTTATGTTTTCAACAAGTGGCTAATGGGAATGGGCGGCGCTAACTGAACTTCAGGACTGGAGAGGAGCTAGTGGGTGAGCCCTGGGGCGTGGTCTCCTCTGAATGAGCAAGCACATTTTCAACACAATTGGCTGCTTAATCATGTGTTGCAAACTTGGCTGATGTATTTGGATGTGTAAGCAATTATGTTTCTGCTAAAAGCCTTGGTTGGTAATGCTTTTGCTCTCCATTTCTTACAACTGAACTAACAGAGGGAAGAAATTGGTATGGAAATGGTTTTTGATATGTTTTGTGTAGCTTTTTAACTTTTCTTTTAAAACATTTTTCAATCAAGCTGGCTGACTAACTGATCCAAGATTTGTTATACCTGCAAGCACCACACAAAGTAGAAAACAAAGAGAAAAAGAAACATAAAGGATAATAAAAGTAGTTTTAGTAATAGAAAAATGAAAAGGCCTACTTGCTTGCATTAAACCACATCATTTAAATGTTAATAATTTTACTGAGCACCTCTCTGTATGGGGCACAGTGTAAGCTGAGAATTGAGAATGACTAAGGCATATGGCTCCTGACTTCAAGAAATTCTCTTCAGGCTGGGCACAGTGGCTCACACCTGTAATCCCAGCACTTTGGGAGGCCAAGGCGAGTGGATCACCTGAGGTCAGGAGATTGAGACCAGCCTGGTCAACATGGTGAAACCCCATCTCTACTAAAAGTACAAAAAAAATTAGCTGGGTGTAGTGGTGGGCGCCTGTAGTCCCAGTTACTCAGGAAGCTGAGGCAGGAGAATCGCTTGATCCAGAGGGCAGAGGTTGCAGTGATCCAAAATCACGCCATTGCACTCGAGCCTGGGCAACAAGAGTATAACTCCGTCTCAAAAAAATAAAATTAAATTTTTAAAAAAAGAAATACCTATTCAAGTAGGCGTTTGGCAGATATTGGCTTAATGTCTGACTCACCTGAGGTTTCATGAGATGAGACTCTTCTCCAAAAGAGCACAGTAACTGTAACTGTAAACCACAGACTAAATATTTTGCTTTTCAATAATCCTATCACAGCCTCCACTAAGATTTCCCCATCTATTACATTATGTGCTAATTAATTTCAAAACGACTACAAGTTGTTTCATTAGGGGCTAAAAAACAACACTCAAACTGTTGCCTCAAATAGTCTGGGAAATTAGGCAGACCAAAAAGAAATAGGCATATTTTAAAACAGCCATATTTGTCATAAAAATATGGAATTGTAGACCTCTGAAAACACGTTTTTGCAGTTACTTCCTGCAGATATTGCACATAATGTTCTGTAATTCTGGTAACTTTAGCACTTCAGAATTTCAAGTTCAACTGAGAATTCATTATCATTCCTTCATTAAAATGTCTCCATGTGCAAAACCAAACTGACACTTCGTGTGCAAGCAGTAAGATCTGAATTTGAATTCTAGCTCCTTTGCTTACTAATTCTGTGATGTCACTGTAGCCCTTTCCAACTCTCACTTACTTCCACTGATAAATGGGGAGATCTCTTATATCCCAGGACAATTATGAGCATCAAATAAAACACATACGAGGACTTGCCTAAGATAGTGCTTCAGCGTAGAGAGAATCTCAATAAGAATTAAGAGTTGAGGTGAGTACTGAAAGTAAGTTTTGCAAAGTATATTTGTCAACTCTGTCAAGGAGACTTTAAGCAGCTTTCCATTACAATGGAGGTTTAATATTGAAGGCAGTTGTATTCTTAATTCCTTGAGTGTTCAGCATTTAAGTGTATGTTTTACCTTATCGAGAGCTGATAACATGATGTTGCCTTGCACAACCTGGAGAACATTCTGGCACTTTCTACATCTGCATGACTTTGAAGTTCGGAGTAGTCAGTGAAAATAATAATATAATCTTTAACATGCACTGTCACAGTTTGCAAATGAACACATCCAATGAGCTTGGAGTTTTACTTTCTCTGAAATTCTTCCCAGTTGAGTCAATTATTGGTAATTAAAATGAACATGCAGTTCTTAAGCTCTATAGTGTTTTTATTCTGCTGGGGTTCACCTATACTATTCGGAACACAGAAATCAACAGAGCAAGTGCTCATACAGATTTATCTCTTATTTCCAATGCAAGACACTGTGGCTACCCCTTTAGGTTGGCCTTATCACATCCAATTCTCCCTTTTGAGTAAGGATAATAACATGCATAACCAGGAATTGGGCAGCAGCGGTTTGAATTTTACCTGGATGACCTGGACTGAAAGCCCAGGGTACAACAGAGGTTGGTAGGTGACACACTGGTGATTGATAATCCAGGTATAGACATAGACTGTGAGACCAAAGGGCAATATTAAGCCTAGAAAATCATTCTTAGGGAAAGCAGAGGCATGACCTCAACCCCATAAACAGAGGCAGAGTGGGAAAAGCCATGGGCAAAAATGAAAACCAACAGGGCTTATTGCAGATATCAGAGCAACCAGAAGGTGGGGCAAAACCGGGGAAATTTGGAAATAAAGGCTGACTCAACCACAGAGGGCGCAGTCATCCAGTGAGATTCAGACCCTCTGAGGAATTGACTTGTGGCAAAGCCAGAAGACTGCTGAAGACATTGTCCTTATTTATTTATTTTTTCCCACACCAGACCAAGTGTACAGGTAAGGGTGAGAGGTCTGATGGGTCACTGAGACAAAGAACTTTGAAGTGAAAAGCTGGTATGTCCTGTGACAAGGGGCTCTGGGATTCCACTAGCTGCTGGTACATAAAGCGGGGGTAACCACTGATTGTCTGAGCTGGGTTCTTGCATGGGCTCTCTTTTATTTCCTTCCACAACTGGCACCTCCCTTAGGAATCTCTGTTATAGTTAATATCTTCAGTGTGCTCCTCCTACAGAACGTCCAAATTGAAGTTCTTCATGAGATTGGTAAAGGGATTTTGAAAGAATGGGGTAGGTCCTGCCTTCTCATCTGAAGTCTCATAGGGGAGCTTCCAGGGACAATGCCAAGAACTTCTGAATGTGTTTCCTCAAGGTGAGAGACCAAATGGTCTGGTGCCAGACTCACAACTCACAAAGGTAATGCTGCCTGTGGACTCAAGCCTGATTCCTTACTGGGAGAGCCGTCCTAACACAGAGATCATTGCTTTGCTGGCAAAAGTGGGATGAGCCTGCTGACCAATGTCTGTGACACATATGGATATAAGAATATTTTCCATACACCAAATCTGGGCTATGCAAATATAAGGTAAACACACCTAACAGCAATAACTTAAGCATACTCTTAGGATGAGCCTGTATGCCAGACATGCCTGAATGTATGTTCCAACCAAAAGAGTCTGGGGTTTGCCAACCCAGAGATACATTGTCTATGAGGAAAATCTGAGCTTCAGCTCGTCCAGTGGAAGGGTCATTATATCAGTCAATTTTCGCACTGCTATTAATATAAAGATATTATCCAAGAAAGAAAGAGGTTTGATTGACTCACAGTTTCACATGGCTGGTGGCTCAGGAAACTTTCTCTCATGGCAGAAGGCGAAGCAGGCACCTTCTTCACAAGGCGGCAGGAGAGAAGTGAGTGAGGGTGCAGAAAAAAGTACCATTTATAAAACCATCAGATCTCCTGAGAACTCACTCATTATCACGAAAACAGCATGGGGGAAACTGCCACGGGGATTACAGGTCCCTCCTTTGACATGTAGGGATTACAACTCAAGATGAGATTTGGGTTGGGACAGAGAGTCAAACCATATCAGCCATACGGGGGATTGAAGCCCTGAGTTTTGGGTTGAATGCAGGTTGCCAGCTGGAGGTCGTTAAGGGAAGGATGTTAAGTGAATATGCTAGATAAACTGCATGCTGTTTGCAAGTGGTTGTTGTTCTTCTGCCCAACCAGCTGCCACTGGGCCATATGTAAGGCAGATATATTGTCCAGCCCCTACCATTGTACCATTTCTGTACGTAAGGTGGTTTTCCTGCCCAGCCTGCTGCCGCTGGACTCTCTCCTCTGTATGTAAGTCTCTAATAAAATCCCGTGTCTTGTTTGCTGGTTCTGGATCTCTTCTTCAGCCTCTTAAACCTGGCAATTTGCCTACTGAGGTCAACAGGGATTCAGCACAACAGCAAGAAAGCCAAAGTAGAATTGCTGAGGGCCTGCCTGATCATGGAGGAAGAAGCTGGAGAAAGAACGCATGTAGCCTTGGTTGAAGGAGCAGCCAGTAACCACTTTGATTAGAGAGGGGTATTTTGTTTTTGTTTTGTTTGTAAAGAAACTACAGAAGGAAGGTCCAATTGGGGATATCCCAAGACTCCCCAAAAGAGCCCTTCTATTAACTAAATGTTTGTGTTCCCCTAAATCCATATGTTGAAATCCTAACTCCCAATGTGATGGTGTTAGGAAATGAGGCCCTTGGGAGGTAATTAGGTCATAAGGGTGGACACCTCATGAATAGGATTAGTGTCCTTATAAAAGAGAAGACCTCAGAGACCTCTGTCACCCCTTCTGCCATGTAAGAACATAGCAAAAAGACAGCTGTCTGTGAACTAAGAAGAGGGCATTCCCTAGAACCAAATCTGCTGGTACCTTGATCTTGGACTTCTGAGGCACCAGAACTGCAAGAAAAGAATTTCTGTTGTTTATAAGGCACCCAGCCTATGATAGTTGATTACAGCAGCCCAAACAGGCAGGTCTCAAAAGAGAATTAGTCAACTTTAATTATCAGCTAGGCCCAGAATAAAGTCTCAAAAGCAAATAAGAACTGGCGCCTCTTGCCTTTCTGTCCCCACCCTTTCAGCAACCTCTCCCCCAGCCTATTTTGGCCTTGCTGACCAGCACAGGCAGCTATGAGTGGTAGGCAAGCAGAGAACCTTGGCGGGAGAAGGTGGCCACAGTCCTCACAGCATAGCAGCAGGGCTACAGGGAGCAGGTGTGAGCTGGAGGAGGCCAGAGGTTATTATGCAAAGCCAAGGTCAGAGTTCTAACTGAAACCTGGGACTCTGTGCTAAATGTCAAATTGTGATATTTTCTTCCCTGAAGTGATGATAGAAATGTCTATTGCCAGAGAAATTGAGTCAGTAAGCCATGGCACCGGTCCAAATTCTTATCTGGTGCAGATAGTTGCCCAACTAAATAAAGCTCAGAAAGACTAAGAGACCAAAATGATCTGCTCTTGAGTCTATTCTTCAGGATATCCTTGTTCAGCTTACATCTTATAAACATAGCCATCCTAGTCAGAAATCAGGGAGCTGCCCAAGTTCTCCCTTTTTCTCTTCATCCTCCATCACTCTACCATCAAAACCTATAGATTTTACTCACTAAATGTATTTTAATCCATCCCCACTGCTTCCTCCCAAGCTGTGTCTTAGTTGAGGTCATCATCAAATGCATCTGGACTACTGCATGCCCCCTCCCCCCTTCACCAGATCTGAGCCTCTGGTCTCAGCCTGTGTCCCCATTAAATATGCTTGGGGGGTATACAAATGGTCAATATATCTAAGCCATTATTCTAATCAGTCATTTTTATTCATGCTTTAAGATTTGGCTCAATAGTCATCTCCAAGAAGCCCAAACAAGGCCCATACTACTGGCTGACTCCACCTACCCACTCTGTGCATAACTGTACCTTTGTTGGAATATTAATATATGTACCTATGTCACTCACAACTCCAAATTTTTCAAGGGCAAGAAGTCTTCATTTTAGTATGACCGGCTTTTAGTCAATTATCTATCACACAATAGATCCTTAATAAAAGTTTCCAAGACTGAATTAAACCTCCTATGTTAAGAATAAAGTTAAACAATAAATAATAAAATTATACGGTAATAAATTTATTTTTAAATTACTTATTCTGCATTTGCAGCTCCCAGCATTTGTGCAGGTAGACCAGAAGTCACTGTAGGAAATTTAATGAGACCATCTTGGGTCATGCTTTGTTATTGCCCATTGTGAGCACCATGTTATCAATGGCCTTTTACCATTGTCAAGGTGTTTGCAGAAATGCCATTCAGATGTCATTGAGGTAGGGAAACTACATGTTCCTTCCCAACAACCTTTCTGTCCTGGTAAGATGGGTATTATAATGAAAGTAAGTTTTACACCAAAGTCTGCCACAAGTAAATACTTTTATTCATTATTAGATACAGTAATATTTACTAACCAGTTCTTGTAAGATCAGGCATGTTATTATTCTTACCTTTTAGGCACTCTGAAAAGAGCCAGTCATTAGGTTTACTCAGAAGACAGGATCAGTTAATCTACTAGAATCAGGCCAGAAATTCGTCTTAGTGCATTTGGGCTGTTATAACGAAATGCCTTGGATTGGGTAGTTTATAAACAACAGAAATTCATTTCCCACAGTTCTGGATATGAGGAAGTCCATGATTAAGGCACCAGCAGATTCAGTGTCCGATGAGGGACTGCTTCTTGGTTCACAGACGGTGCTTTCTTGCTGTGTCCTCACATGGTAGAAAGGGTGAGCTACCTCTCTGGGGCCTCATTGATAAGGGCACTAATCTAATTCATGAGGGCTCAACCCTCATGACCTAGTCACCTCCCCAAAGGCCCTATTTCCTAATACCATTACCTTGGGGATTAGAATTTCAACATACGAATTTTAGGGTGACATAAACATTTAGATCATAACAATAATCTTCTGGTAAGTGTTACAGAGGATCAAATGGAGTTGGAGTCAATCCAAAGATGCTACACTGCTGGCCTGGCCTTGTTCCTACAAGGGCAGAAGAGTCTGCACGTTTTTTCCTCTAATCAGTTACACATTTTTTTGATCCTCCTCTAAAGCATCAATATCACACATTTTTAATTCTATTCCTTCAATTAATAAAAGCTCTTCCTATTCATTTTGCTAATGAGCAAACCTTCTGGAGAAGATTTAGCTAATGTTATGTCAAGTGTTTGTCAAAACCACCTCTGGAGAGTAGAGTCCTGATTAACCTCTTCCAAAGCTTCCCGGCCATCCTTGGAGTAGTGTTATTAAATAAGAAACTTAAAATAGTATCTGGCACCTAGGATCTAGTAAAATTAATTTACACACACATATTGTAAACCATGTTATCTATACTAGAGAGCTTTAAAATAAATTACAGATATGATAATTGAAGTATAGCAGGAAAAGTCTTAAAAGGTTAATGTTGGTCTATAGTTTGCTGTTACATTTTTCCTTTCCTCCATTCAACCAGAGGAATCCACACTGCTTGCGGTAGAGTTAGGATTGCTGTGGCAGCAGTTCTAAGGAGACAAAAAAGAGCCAGAATTTTCCATTGGCTTCCCAAGTGGACTCCTGAAAAGCAAAAGGGAAAGCCCAGCTAAGCATAGTTGCTGTAGGCCACAGAATTAGAATGAAAGATAATCACAGGCAGAGATCAATGGGCCACACGACCATGTATGGAAAAGAGGAGGCAATGGGGCTGCATTTTCTTCAACCTAATTTCCATTTGTATCCTTTTTCTTTATGATTGGTAAATGTATCACCCTGTCAGTTGGCAAACAACCCAAGAGTTGGGTATATTTAATGAGACCAAACCAAATAATATAGGAAGTAAAGAACCATGGAGAAGAAAGTGAATGACTTTTTGATAAACAAAAGTTGGATTCTATGCAAGGAAGTTTCTGATGACTACATTTTATAAAGGTTATGTATTTCTTCCTTCATTTAAAAATAACAATAATGCTAACACTTATTGAGCAATTCCTATGTGCCAGGAATTTGTCCCAGTACTTACGAACTTATGATCCTTTTATACTAATTGGGATGCAAGCTCCTTGAGAGTAGGCCTTTCTTTCTATTGGTCTTTGTTCACTCTTATGCTTGCCAGGGCCTATGAAAGGATCTGGTTTGTCATCAACACCAAATAAATATTTGTCGAATATTTGTAAGTCAAGTTTTACTTTGTAAGTTTTTATTTGTAAGTCAGTTTACTTCACTTACTATGAAGTAGATATTCTCATCACCCCCATCCTGCAGTTACAAAATCTGAACTACTGAATTCGGAAGTCCTCAGGTTTTTACAGATGGATTCAGAATCTACCCAGGCCAGTGTGCCATGATTTTTCCTCCTCCTGCCTTCATTTCCTACCCCTTTCCTTTATCTAGTTCTTTCTCTCACACACAGCACTTTCAATGCAAAGAGGCACAGTCAGTTACTATGACCCATAGCTGCACAGCCAATTAGTGGTGAAATAGCTCAGAAACCAAGATTTGTGATTCTAAACCATCCAGTCTCCTCATTCCAGCTCAGCTTCTCTCAATCAGAACAAATAACTCATTATTTATTGAAGTTAGATATTGATTAGCTCTCAAAAGCTGCACACATTTGCTTTCTTTTTACCTTTTGAAAAAAAAAAATAATTTCTTAGATCATGATTACAGAATTTAGCTATCAGGTTTAGATTTTTAAGAAGTGAATCAGATGATGTTGAAGCTGAAAGGGACCTTCAAGGACATCTGTTGAAACACTATTTTTTCTACAGAAATGAGCAAACTGTGACACGGAATAATCTGTTCAAGGCAACCCACTGAATCAGTGAAAGAATCACAGTAGAAGCTAAGTCTCCAGAGACCTAGTTCAATGCCTTCCACACCCATGTACTAGACTTGCTTCCTTGATTCAATTATATACCATTTTTAGAATAAGACATGTTAACTTGGATGAGACCAATTTTTTTCTACCCAGTATGCGTTTTTCAAAAACTGGCAATAGGAGAAATTTTATGGCAGTTTGCTACCTACCCTGTAGGCCTGAAACTTCCTTTAAGTTCCCCTGCTACATTTGCTTGTTTTGTTGTTTAGGATTTTGTGACTGTTTCTCTTTAGGTCCTACACAATTCCTGATTCTTGGAGCAGACTCTCATTCCACAGTTCTAAACCCTATAATGAACATTAGAAATGTAATCCCAGCTACGGAGATGAAGAATTTTAAGAGGTCTTCTTTTTTCTTTTTCTTTTTTTGAGACAGAGTCTCACTCTGTCACCCAGGCTGGAGTGCAGTGGCACGATCTCAGCTCACTGCAACCTCCGCCACCTAGGGTCAAGCAATTTTCCTGCCTCAGCCTCCCAGGTAGTTGGGATTACAGGCACCCACCACCATGCCCAGCTAATTTTGTTGTTGTTGTTATATTTTTAGTAGGTCAGAGTTTCACCATGTTGGCCAGCCTGGTCTCAAGCTCCTACCCTCAGGTGATCCACCTGCCTCAGCCTCCCAAAGTGCTGGGATTACAGGTGTGAACCACTGCGCCTGGCCAAGACGTCTTCTAATATTAACTCCTGAAGTTTAATTCCTGAATATACCAACTACATGTTTGGACAGCTACGTGTTGGAATCAAACTCCTAATCCAATATGTTTCAAGGAAACAAATCCTTGCCAACCCTTGACCTAACCTAACACTGCCTAACCAGCCTGAGGAGACCATGGCTCCATGGAGGAATGGTGAAAAGCAAGAAAAGTGGCAAGGAAGTCTGAGGGGGACATTAGCATCCACTCTCAAGACAATCGTGATGCATAGTCAGAAATTCCTCTTATACACATTTGCCATAAAACAGTACAGAAAGAGACTTAAAGTGAGCTGCTTCTGTCGGTTGGGCTTGGACGTACTTGTCAGTATTGGTTTCTTGTTGGAGAGGAATCTGTGTTCCTCAGGGCCTAATAATAGGCACAGGCGAGACATTGGCTGACTTATATGACTGAGACATTTGACAAGAGGTGGTGATAATAATGGTGAAGGGAGAAGGTGGAAGGACTGTCACTCAACATCTGAAACATGATGCTAAATAAGAAAAGCACTTTCACCCTTTTTAAGTTGAGAAAGAGATAGAGATAGCATCTTGGTGTCATAGTAGTTTTTCAAAGGTTATTACCAGCTAAGGGTGTTTCCTCTACCTAGAACTAATCAAGTTATCTTTAGATCCAGCCCAGCCTTGAAGAGAACGGAAGCCAAGCTCTTAAGCATCAGAGAAGGCTTGAGGCTGTGATAACCTGAAAGAGTAAGTCCAATGAGAGGGACAGTGAGCTTTATCTTTATGACAAAATGGGTAACATCAGTTTTGTCTTGCAACTGTTGGCCACAAAGTGTCTTTGTCAAAATGCAATTTAACACAATGGCAGGAAGCAGACTCTTCTATTCCAGGAAGAAACATGGGTAGCAGAGGTGGGGCAGGATCTTGTCAGAAGGGGTGGCCCCATGGTGGCAGTCTTCCCAGAGACTCCAGTGGTGATGGAGGGGTGGCATCAGCAGGCAGTGGGGATCCCAGCTGTGGCTGCATGGGTAGCAGCAGGCAGCACAGGGAGAGTAGGGGAGGCTGCACTGCTGAGGAGGGATTGGCATGGCTGGATGTGGGATGCTGTGAGCTATGCCACGGGCCTCACGTGCACAAGAATGAGGGTTTCAGGAACCAGGATTCTGGGAGTTTGAGTAGCAGGGATTGTATCCAGAAGTTACTGCTTGAACAATTATTCATGTCATCTACCTCTCCATCCAAGCAGGATCTAAGAAACATGGTTAGATAAACACAGCCAGATTCCAACTGAGACTCTTCAATAAGGGAGGGTTTCAGGGGTTCTCACCCCAGGTCTCTTCATTTAGTGCTAGAGAAGGGAAAACTGTTTGAACTGGAACTATTTACACTAAAGATTTTGAGAAAGACATAGCTTTCTCCCAAAATTCACTTTTATATGGCAAAAAGAGATCGCACAGTGATCCAAAGGCTTGGCTAGAAATTAGCGAATAAGGAATCTGTCTTATAACTCAAAGAGGTCGAACTTCAGTTTTCCCTGAAAGAACCTCCTGGATGCAACTTAGCAGGTGTCTCAGCTCCCTAAGAATGAAGTACTTTTAGATAGTCCCTGAGTACCTATCAAGTGTAATAACATTTAGGTTTTTATGTGTAACAGAAATTCACCAAATGGAAAATGTCCACTGATTACACTTTCCACATACGTTCTTTTAGTGCCTAATATGCCAATCTGAAATTATTCCCAGCTCATAGACCCTATCCACTGATAACCCTCTGTTCTCATTGCCATCAAAAAAACAAAAATGGATTGGAAAGTCAGTGGACCTCCTGTCTTACTCCCTTTCCTGTCCCCGTGGCAGAAGTCACGAGTAGATGATGGCACATTTTTATTGTATAGTGAGGGTATGACCTCAGAACCCATCATCAGGTATTTACTCAGCCTCTATTATGTGCCAGGCACCCCAGGCAGACATTATGCATCCATGTTAGAGTTGGCAAATGACATGAAACCAGTTTCACAGTTCAGATACAGAGCCTACATTCAATTTTGCTTTTCTTAGACCTTGTGTGACTAACACAATCTAGTTTGTTAGTCTCCCATCACCACTCTCTTTCTGTTGAGCTGTAACAGGAAGCCCCTCACACAAAAAAGGGCTCAGTCATGAACATATTGAATTATTCAATACTGTTAGTATCTTCCTAAAAGTCAAAAGGCAAGTGAGGGGATGCATTTTGTGACTCAGTGAGAACGCAAAACTTACTGATTTATAGTCTACCTTTTGCATATAATTACAGTGATCTCTAAACAAAAAGTTGCTACCTATTAACCTCCTAATGGGCTTAAATGTAATTGCTTCTGACACCTAAGCTATGAAAAATGAATTCTTCTGTTCAAGCCATAACTTTGGAGTTCTTTGGCACACAACATGAAAACTTTTTCCCTCTGATTTTGATTAGATACTTTGGCAATAAGCCTTCATAAGTCACTTAAATTCTGCCAAAGTGCTTGAGACCTCGTTGGATGCCTGATCTCAAGGTGACTGTCTCTCAAATTTTATGTATCATATGTACTTTTCAAATGACCCAGTGATTTTTTCTAAAAGCTAGAAATAACAATTTTAGTGTCAAAATCCCCCCCCTTTCTAAAATTTTAGGATACTAATGCTCAAGACTATTCCTTTAGCAAAATGACAACTATTGACATGCTCATTATCCAATAATAACAGTTTTAAATTTATGCAGAGGACAAAATTAATAAGATATTTCCATTTTGTGGTGGAGACTTTTCTAAAATGATGGGATATGTATTGGTGAAATAAATATTGTCAAATAACACAACTATCTGGTTATGCATCACAATGAGTATTAAACAAACTTTCCACAGTGGTAAATAAGGAGAATATACTTGAGAACTAGGTGTCTCAGACTGGAGACAACCAAAAATGTTGGATTATTGTAGGCAGCTCACATACTATTTTGTGGTTATTGGGAAAACAGTGGTATCTGTAAAATGATTTTAAAATTCATGTTTTATTATTTGCAATCTTTTTTAAAAATTAACTTTGAAATTAACTGATTTCTATTATCAGAGAGTCCAAAACTATAAGCAAATGCATGGCATTGCTAGCAAGCATTTGATATTATTGTAAGACTTTCAACATCTAGGTTTAATATTTGTCGGTGAAATATTGAGCCTCAACCCTATTGAGGCTGGGTTGACTTGGTTTCTTGTGGATTAACTGTATAGGAGCTCCTTTCTTTGGTGAAGGGCATTAAATAAAACATGTAAATACTGGTGCACAGTTCAACTCCAAGGGCTCTCTCGATGCTCACCCAGATTTTCCTTAGCTTTTGTTCTCTGAAAAGCTTAATTTTTTGGCTTATGGAAGATGTGTGAATTTATGATCAAAATAACTTTATATTAGAAGTGTGTCTTTAAAGTTTTATGACTTTTCCCTGAGACTTCTCGTGAGATTCTTCCCTCCCCCCAGCACATTTGAGAAAAGAGGACTGGTAATTTTAAAATGTTGCATTTTCTATAGCATCCTATCAGTATACTTAAAGGAAAGCGGGGAGGCCACGTCAGGTGTTCTTCCTACATCATTTCTCATGACGCCAGGGCTGTCCGCTGCCTCCACAGGGAGGAAGAGAATGGTGGCTTAGGGGCTTTGCCTCACGTCAGCATCCCTGGATGTTATAATGGGAACCTGCAAGTGGTTCTACACAATTTCCACAGGGCAATAGCAAATTGCTGTTGAACACAAGGAGGATCTACGAGTGACTGAGAAGGGAATCACATAGCTAGTCCACTTTCAAATTGATGACCTCTTCAGTGCTATCATTGTGACATGAAGAGTTGAAAAAATACATGTCTAGTCATAACAGGAACATTTTATTTAATAATTCTTTTCATTTTTTCTTTCAGTTCATTGTGTCCTCTGGATGTGAATATTCACTGTCAAACCTTTGATCCCAATGATCCTCAAATATGAAAGGAGGGATAATTTTTATAATACGGATATTTTAATTTTCTAGAGGAGTGCTGGAAACTAAAAACCCATGAAGTTAGGGGATAAGATCAGCTTCAGCTTTAGAAAAGAGATTGGCTGATATTTATTCCAAGATTTTTAAGTGAACCTTCACAACAGAGTGTGAAACCGATAATGTATATCTGGAGCTTAAGGTTCTGATTTTGTTTTCTTCCTGGAGCATATGTGTGTGTGAGTGCCCATGTGTATATATTGGCTTAAACAATATGGCCATCACCTGTAAGGTGCAAATTTCCCAGAAAATTATAAACTCTTTGTTTTGTTTGTTTGTTGTTGTTGGGTTTTTTTTTTTTTCTTTACTATGGCTGGTCTTTCCATTTATTCAGGTGTCACACAGTTTCACTTAGAGGGTGCTGATGGCGACTGAACATATGGAGGGTAAAGGGAACAATATATCAAATTGTGGGCAAAGTCACATCTTATTTTCTCAAGTTACACATATTCTTATAGTTATCTTGTGCCTTGGTGTTTACAGTTTTCCATGCAGTTTAAAAAACAAACAAACAAACAAAAACAAAAAAAAGGGAAAAGATAGAGTTTATGTTCTTTTCCTTCACCAGCATTTGAACATTAGGATTTGTCTTAATATCCTTCTATAAAATATTTGAAACAGTAGGGAGTTGGATGCTTAGCTTTCATTACTTTTGTTAAAGAAAATACTTCAAGTGTGCTTAAAGTGTGACTTGCCATCTGTATTTCTTCTCTGCTTAGTTAGATTTTAAGATGACATCTTTTTTGTGTTTTTATTTTTAAAATTCAGAAGGAATTAATGATCAAGTTTTTACAAAGCACCTGAATCCTCCATTGATTCAACAACAGAAAATATCTGGGTAACAAGTGTTTTACACTACGGGATCACAAGAGTTTGAATTTAGGTTTAAGTACAAAACATCTGCCAAATCAGTTTTACTCATTTCTTGTTATTCCTAATCTGTAAATTGTTCTCCTTATATTATAGAAAATGCTCAGACTGGATTCACATCTTGTTATATAGCCTTTAGTAAGTTAACAAAATACACTGGACAGGATACATTGGTAATCATTTACTTTCAACAATTGATAGAGGAAAAAATGTAATGTTCAAGGACATTAATCTCACGTCCGTACTTCTTTTTCAAAACATTTTTTAATCCTGTGGAAAGTCCTTTAGTCAAGGTACCCTTTCACTAGGATGACAGAAAATATTAAGTTACACATAAAAAAAAATTCTCAACAGATTCATTTTCCTTTTACTTTTGATTGTGAGGAGATTTAGAAGTTAGGTTAAAGTAAGCGAAATTTTCCAATGCAGGGGCCCTATCTTGCCTGTTTTTTTCACATCAAATTGTGGGTCTGGAACAGATCCCTAATATCCTAAAAAGCATTTCCTTGGAAGCTACTTACCTATCTCCGACATATTCCTCTAAACCATGGCTGGATGCTGTGGGTGTGACTGACATTTAGAGGCAAAACAAAAAAAGACGATAAAGCAAGAAAGTCATAAAGTTAAAAAGAGTAATCATGTTTTCCCCTGGCATTTTTTAATGGTCAGAATTTATAATGTCAAATTGTATCAGAATAAAAACACGAAAACATGAGATGAGTGTGTGGGGAAGCAATTTGGAACCTGAAGACAGTTTTTAATGGAATGCATTTGACAAGCAGCCTCCATCTTTATTGACTACATTTGAGTATGGTCTGGTTTATGAATCCCCAATCCCTAAGAAAATAATTTTAAACAAATTGTGGGACATGTGTACACAAATTTATGACTTGGCTCTGGCATGGAAGAATGGTCTCTCCGAAAGAATAAAATCCTAGTGGTTATAAATGGGTCAAAAAGAATTAGATTTTTTTATTTATACTTCAGAAATGTAATCAAGTGAATGAAATGGTTTCATATACATTTTTACATCCAACAGCAGTGACACACTGTTCATACATTAATTCTATAGTAAAATGTACATCCTTCTTTTTTGCTAAGATATGCCAAGTGTTCATGGACAAAAAAAAAACCTTTCATTGCAACCTGAACTAGTGAAATAACAAGGGTAAGCCATGTTCCTTTCAATAGCTTTATAGACTTAATAAAGCTATTGTCCAAATGTGTGTTAATACTGGCATGTGTAAGATGAAGTCTCAAAATTCTCAAAAATGTAAATGTCCAACTTGAAAACTTTACAAAATACTGTATTGGATTTTGCGACTGAATCTGCCCAGGGACATTAAAGTCCAGGATGGTTTATTTAAGTGTACTTCTGTAGCTCTATTCCTAGCTGACTATTCTTCGATTCCCTAATCACAAAGAAATGCATTCTTATGAAGTTAAGCAGCTGTAGACACAGAATGCTGATGACATTTTCTCCATATCTGAGTTATCTAAAGAAAACCCAGTTAGTGGTAATTCTACCAAATACTTGTAACATTCACATAAAATTTTAATTTATTTTCAAATAGTACAACTGTGCCACGAATCCAACCACATAGAATATAAGCCTTAAGCCCACTAGGTTTAAGCAATTGTGTCTTTGTAGACTAAAACTATGTAAAATAAAATCTGATAACTCCCTGGTGTTAGAGGTAGACAGTTTTCTTTCAAATCCTAGGTTTGGTCCTTTATTTTATTCAGCAGTGAAAGCCATGAATACAGAACGAATAACAGCTGTTACAATTCTCAACCATGACTTCTAACGTCAGAGAATTCAAAGTATGAACATAGTACACAGTAATGAAAAGTATCAAAAATTAGTTTACCTCAAAAAAGATAAATAAAACAGGTATATTCCACCAATACATAAACAGATGTTTGTGCTACAGTTTAAAATTTGCTGTATACAAAAGATCATAGTCCCCATAATCAGCTTATGATAGAAGCAAGAATACATGAGCCATTTAAATTGTCAGACATTATGCTTTATAAGGTATGCACAGAAGTTCAAGCAATAAATACATACATTAGTTCAAAGCCTTACAATAGCTACGCAAAGCAGATGCAGAAAAGCAGATTTGCTATTACTAGCAAGCAATGATATAAGAGTAAAAATTCATGAAATGCATTAAAGCAACATTTTTCTTAGAAAAAGTCTGGTCATTTATGGGTCCACCAACATTTTTACATAATATGCACAATTATCAAAATACAGACCAAGCATTTCAGAAAACTCCAAAAAACCTAAAATCTATTTTCAAAGCAATTGCAGTTTTGGAGGTTTTTCTGGTATAATGTGCAAGCAGCTATTTTTTAAAATTGTATTCATATAAAACCCATGCAAAACTCTACAGGTATATGCATTCTGTGGCTGAGACTTCCTTTCAAAAGTTTTCTAACTGAGGTATGCATACTTTAGCATTGTAGTCTTAGGCCACCCTCCTGATGGTACAACTCTCACAGTTACTTCCAGTCCATCATAGCCTTTTGAACATGCACCTGAAAAGACCCATTTTTCCTTTCAGATAATCCTTACAGTAGGATCCTAGATGACTGAAAACCATCTTTCACCATACCCATCTTTCATTTAATACCATATTGTAAACTTCCGGTTCATTGATCATGACCCAAAGACAAACATAATGAAAAGTAGCAGTTACTGTGACGTTCTCACGTTTCATGCAATCTGCCATAATTGTTCTAATTTTTTTCTTTTTTTTTTTTCTTTTTTTTTTTTGCAGAGGTAGAAGCTTTCAGAAAGCCTTTTGGGTAAGTGGGAAAACCCTTTTGAAAGCCGTTATGTCCTTTTATTTGGTGTGATAGATGACTGGGTATCTCTCTAACTCTATTTGCTGACTTCAGCAAAGAATCAATGATGAGCTTAGTTTGCAAGAACCGGTTCCATCACATGGAACTGGTACGTATGTTAAGCTCTAGCAGCCACCTTCTGTCAAAACTGTTTGTAAAGCAATAACCATAATCAGGTTATGAGGTCCCTTGGTTGGGGGAAAAAGTATTATCAAGACTTGGCACAGCACATGAAAAGCAACACGTTAAGTTTCTAGGTTTTAAGCAAACATCTGACTATGCTATTTTCAACTACACCATTACTCAGTATCATAGTTTTGGGGTTTGGAGTTGTCAAGAAAACCAGCATTCCAACAATTTGGCCTGTGCAAGTCTTTGAAGGGAGTGTATTGTTAGTGTTAATATCCCGTATAAGCAGAGGCAGAATTATATGTAACTTTGGTTTGACTGAAAATAAATACCATGGACTACAATTGCTATAATCTTTGCTTTCAGTGTAAAAACTCAGCTAGATCACTTTAAAATCAATATGAAATTAATTTTTGGCTTTACTAGACCTTTTATGTTTGGTTCCTACTTTTTGTTTTTTCATTATAACTTAAGACTATAAAAAAATAGTACACAACAAATAGTAAGACCGTACAAGACATCTTCTAACAACATGTATTCACCACTGAAAATAACTGACTGAATGAGGGAAAACAAAAACACAAAGTACTATATATATAACAATATGCAATCTGCATTTGCATCAAGTACATAATCGTTTTGGTCAGTGATCCACATTTGTTGCTTTCTAGCATATCATAACTTCCACTGCAGATTTTGTCCTCACCTCTGTCTTTAATGAAAGCAAATCTTCATTGCATTTAGATGGACTTTTGGCCTCAGAAGATTACTCTGTGACTGAATTAACTTTTTTTAGTTGTGGTTTTTGTCATATTTTGTTTCTTTGTTTAGGGCTAAATGAAAAGATCCCAGAGGTCATCAGAAAACAGCAGGTAGTTCATGGAAAAGGTTCCTTTGTACTAATTGAAGTTACAGAAGGCTGACCAAAGCATGTGGCTGCTTCTGTCCTTGAGCTCTTGGCCATGGTTAGAGTTGGCTTTGGTTTGCAGCTGTAGCCTTTGACTGTGTTTGCAGGTAGACAAAGCTTTATCACAAGGAGGTAAAGAGTACAGTTGTAAGATCTATGCAGATATGCAAATGTTTCTATGGTGCTTGCACAGATAATGTTAGCTTAGGATTGCACTTTACATCTTAACACTAACAGCACAGACTGGAAGCCTAAGGTTTTAGATGGTTGCAACAGTCTAATTACTGTGTTCTGTAATAACTAACTTATGTCATTTACAGTTGGTGGCACCAACATAAAAAACTAATGTTCTGTTGTTTAAAATTCAGCTAGATACAAGCAGTGACACTAATTTCTGATACTACTCCTGTGCAAATTAAAAACAATAGCAACAAGTTGAACTTGACCAGCAATTGTTTCTAACATTACAACTACTGAATGCTGGAAAATTCACATTAATGAAACTAACACTATTTTTGGCAGTATATGAGGCGCATTTGCTTTCTACAGGACATGTATCCTCATATTCAGTCATTTCATGAACCCTTAAGAGCCACATTTTTTAAATGGGCAAAGCCATTATAGAAAGAACAGTTCATTTTTTTTTTTTTTCAAGAAAATC